>NC_068424.1:72883419-72953419 GCF_023373465.1 Oncorhynchus keta
TGGTGTGGATGGCCTACAGAATGTTAGTGTGCTGTCAGGCAGAGGAGGAGAACATGGTTTGGATGGCCTAGAATGTTAGTGTGCTGTCAGGCAGAGGCAGAGGAGAACATGGTGTGGATGGCCTACAGAATGTTAGTGTGCTGTCAGGCAGAGGAGGAGAACATGGTTTGGATGGCCTACAGAATGTTAGTGTGCTGTCAGGCAGAGGAGGGGAACATGTGCTGTCAGGCAGAGGAGGAGAACATGGTTTGGGCCTATGGCCTACAGAATGTTAGTGTGCTGTCAGGCAGAGGAGGAGAACATGGTGCTGTGGATGGCCTACAGAATGTTAGTGTGCTGTCAGGCAGAGGAGGAGAACATGGTGTGGATGGCCTACAGAATGTTAGTGTGCTGTCAGGCAGAGGAGGAGAACATGGTGTGGATGGCCTACAGAATGTTAGTGTGCTGTCAGGCAGAGGAGGAGAACATGGTGTGGATGGCCTACAGAATGTTAATGTGCTGTCAGGCAGAGGAGGAGGAGTAGACTAGAGGAGGATAATAAGGAAGAGACTAGAGGATGAGGAGGAGGAATAGACTAGAGGAGGAGGATGAGAAGTAGACTAGAGGAGGAGGATGAGGAGTAGACTTGAGGAGGATGATGAGAAGTAGACTAGAGGAGGATGATGAGGAGTAGACTAGAGGAAGAGGAGGAGGAGTAGACTAGAGGAGGAGGATGAGGATGAGGAGTAGACTAGAGGAGGAGGATGAGGAGTAGACTAGAGGAGGAGGATGAGGAGAAGACTAGAGGAGGAGGAGTTGTAGACTTTGAGTAGTAGTAGTAGACTAGAGGAGTAGTAGACTAAAGGAGTAGTAGACTATAGTATCAAAATTAAAATCAAATCACATACACATGGTTAGCAGATGTTAATGCGAGTGTAGCAAAATGCTTGTGCTTCTAGTTCCGACAATGCAGTGATAACCAACAAGTAATCTAACTAACAATTCCAAAACTACTGTCTTATACACAGTGTAAGGGGATAAAGAATATGTACATAAGGATATATGAATGAGTGATGGTACAGAGCAGCATACAGTAGATGGTATCGAGTACAGTATATACATATGAGATGAGTATGTAGACAAAGTAAACAAAGTGGCATAGTTAAAAGTGGCTAGTGATACATGTATTACATAAGGATGCAGTCGATGATGTAGAGTACAGTATATACATATGCATATGAGATTAATAATGTAGGGCAAGTAACATTATATAAGGTAGCATTGTTAAAAGTGGCTAGTGATATATTTACATCATTTCCCATCAATTCCCATTATTAAAGTGGCTGGAGTTGGGTCAGTGTCAATGACAGTGTGTTGGCAGCAGCCACTCAATGTTAGTGGTGGCTGTTTAACAGTCTGATGGCCTTGAGATAGAAGCTGTTTTTCAGTCTCTCGGTCCCAGCTTTGATGCACCTGTACTGACCTCGCCTTCTGGATGATAGCGGGGTGAACAGGCAGTGGTTCGGGTGGTTTATGTCCTTGATGATCTTTATGGCCTTCCTGTAACATCGGGTGGTGTAGGTGTCCTGGAGGGCAGGTAGTTTGCCCCCGGTGATGCGTTGTGCAGACCTCACTACCCTCTGGAGAGCCTTACGGTTGAGGGCGGAGCAGTTGCCGTACCAGGCGGTGATACAGCCCGCCAAGATGCTCTCGATTGTGCATCTGTAGAAGTTTGTGAGTGCTTTTGGTGACAAGCCAAATTTCTTCAGCCTCCTGAGGGTGAAGAGGCGCTGCTGCGCCTTCTTCACGACGCTGTCAGTGTGAGTGGACCAATTCAGTTTGTCTGTGATGTGTATGCCGAGGAACTTAAAACTTGCTACCCTCTCCACTACTGTTCCATCGATGTGGATGGGGGGGTGTTCCCTCTGCTGTTTCCTGAAGTCCACAATCATCTCCTTAGTTTTGTTGACGTTGAGTGTGAGGTTATTTTCCTGACACCACACTCCGAGGGCCCTCACCTCCTCCCTGTAGGCCGTCTCGTCGTTGTTGGTAATCAAGCCTACCACTGTTGTGTCATCCGCAAACTTGATGATTGAGTTGGAGGCGTGCGTGGCCACGCAGTCGTGGGTGAACAGGGAGTACAGGAGAGGGCTCAGAACGCACCCTTGTGGGGCCCCCGTGTTGAGGATCAGCGGGGAGGAGATGTTGTTGCCTACCCTCACCACCTGGGGCGGCCCGTCAGGAAGTCCAGTACCCAGTTGCACAGGGCGGGGTTGAGACCCAGGGTCTCGAGCTTGATGACGAGCTTGGAGGGTACTATGGTGTTGAATGCCGAGCTGTAGTCGATGAACAGCATTCTCACATAGGTATTCCTCTTGTCCAGGTGGGTTAGGGCAGTGTGCAGTGTGGTTGAGATTGCATCGTCTGTGGACCTATTTGGGCGGTAAGCAAATTGGAGTGGGTCTAGGGTGTCAGGTAGGGTGGAGGTGATATGGTCCTTGACTAGTCTCTCAAAGCACTTCATGATGACGGAAGTGAGTGCTACGGGGCGGTAGTCGTTTAGCTCAGTTACCTTAGCTTTCTTGGGAACAGGAACAATGGTGGCCCTCTTGAAGCATGTGGGAACAGCAGACTGGTATAGGGATTGATTGAATATGTCCTTAAACACACCGGCCAGCTGGTCTGCGCATGCTCTGAGGGCGCGGCTGGGGATGCCCTCTGGGCCTGCAGCCTTGCGAGGGTTAACACGTTTAAATGTCTTACTCACCTCGGCTGCAGTGAAGGAGAGACCGCATGTTTTCGTTGCAGGCCGTGTCAGTGGCACTGTATTGTCCTCAAAGCGGGCAAAAAAGTTATTTAGTCTGCCTGGGAGCAAGACATCCTGGTCCGTGACTGGGCTGGGTTTCTTCTTGTAGTCCGTGATTGACTGTAGACCCTGCCACATGCCTCTTGTGTCTGAGCCATTGAATTGAGATTCCACTTTGTCTCTGTACTGACGCTTAGCTTGTTTAATAGCCTTGCGGAGGGAATAGCTGCATTGTTTATATTCAGACATGTTACCAGACACCTTGCCCTGATTAAAAGCAGTGGTTCGAGCTTTCAGTTTCACGCGAATGCTGCCATCAATCCACGGTTTCTGGTTTGGGAATGTTTTTATCGTTGCTATGGGAACGACATCTTCAACGCACGTTCTAATGAACTCGCACACCGAATCAGCGTATTCGTCAATATTTTCATCTGACGCAATACGAAACATGTCCCAGTCCACGTGATGGAAGCAGTCTTGGAGTGTGGAGTCAGCTTGGTCTGACCAGCGTTGGACAGACCTCAGCGTGGGAGCCTCTTGTTTTAGCTTCTGCCTGTAGGCAGGGATCAGCAAAATGGAGTCTTGGTCAGCTTTTCCGAAAGGGGGGCGGGGCAGGGCCTTATATGCGTCGCGGAAGTTAGAGTAACAATGATCCAAGGTTTTACCACCAATGGTTGCGCAATCGATATGCTGATAAAATTTAGGGAGTCTTGTTTTCAGATTAGCTTTGTTAAAATCCCCAGCTACAATTTACATTTACATTTAAGTCATTTAGCAGACGCTCTTATCCAGAGCGACTTACAAATTCCTTATCCCCTTACACTGTGTATAAGACAGTAGTTTTGGAATTGTTAGTTAGATTACTTGTTGGTTATCACTGCATTGTCGGAACTAGAAGCACAAGCATTTCCCTACAATGAATGCAGCCTCCGGATAAATGGTTTCCAGTTTGCAAAGAGTTAAATAAAGTTCGTTCAGAGCCATCGATGTGTCTGCTTGGGGGGGATATATACGGCTGTGATTATAATCGAAGAGAATTCTCTTGGAAGATAATGCGGTCTACATTTGATTGTGAGGAATTCTAAATCAGGTGAACAGAAGGATTTGAGTTCCTGTATGTTTCCTTCATCACACCATGTCTCGTTAGTCATGAGGCATACGCCCCCGCCACTCTTCTTACCAGAAAGATGTTTGTTTCTGTCGGCGCGATGCGTGGAGAAACCCGTTGGCTGCACCGCATCGGATAGCGTCTTCCCAGTAAGCCATGTTTCTGTGAAGCAGAGAACGTTGCAGTCTCTGATGTCCCTTTTGAATGCTACCTTTGCTCGGATTTCGTCAACCTTGTTGTCAAGAGACTGGACATTGGCAAGAAGAATGCTGGGGAGTGGTGCGCGATGTGCCCTTTTTCGGAGTCTGACCAGAACACCGCCTCATTTCCCTCTTTTTCGGAGTCGTTTCCTTGGGTCGCTGCATGCGATCCATTCCGTTGTCCTGTTTGTAAGGCAGAACACAGGATCCGCGTCGCGGAAAACATATTCTTGGTCGTACTGATGGTGAGTTGACGCTGATCTTATATTCAGTAGTTCTTCTCGACTGTATGTAATGAAACCTAAGATGACCTGGGGTACTAATGTAAGAAATAACACTTAAAAAAACAAAAAACTGCATAGTTTCCTAGGAACGCGAAGCGAGGCGGCCATCTCAGTCGGCGCCGGAAGTCACACGTAGTCCTAGACTAAAGGATTAGTAGCCTAGAGGAGTAGTAGACTAGAGGAGTAGTAGTAGACTAGAGCAGTAGTAGACTTGAGGAGTAGTAGTTGACTAGAGGAGTAGTAGACTAGAGCAGTAGTAGACTAGAAAAGTAGTAGACTAGAGGGGTAGTAGACTAGAGGAGAAGTAGACTAAAGGAGTAGTAGTAGACTAGAGGAAGTAGACTAAGGAGTAGTAGTAGATGAGAGGAGTAGTAGTAGACTAGAGTAGTAGACTAGAGGAGTAGTAGTAGACTAGAGGAGTAGTAGTAGATGTAGAGACTAGAGGAGTAGTAGTAGACTAGAGGAGTAGTAGTAGACTAGATGAGTAGTAGTAGACTAGAGGAGTAGTAGTAGACTAGAGGAGTAGTAGACTAGAGGAGTAGTAGTAGACTAGAGGAGTAGTAGTAGACTAGAGGAGTAGTAGTAGACTAGAGGAGAAGTAGACTAAAGGAGTAGTAGTAGACTAGAGGAGTAGTAGTAGACTAGAGGAGGAGTAGACTAGAGGAGTAGTAGTAGACTAGAGGAGTAGTAGACTAGAGGAGTAGTAGTAGACTAGAGGAGTAGTAGTAGACTAGAGGAGTAGTAGTAGACTAGAGGAGAAGTAGACTAGAGTAGACTAGAGGATTAGTAGTAGACTAGAGGAGTAGTAGACTAGAGGAGTAGTAGACTAGAGGAGTAGTAGTTGACTAGAGGAGTAGTAGACCAGAGGAGTAGTAGACTAGAGGAGTAGTAGACTAGAGCAGTAGTAGACTAGAAAAGTAGTAGACTAGAGGGGTAGTAGACTAGAGGAGAAGTAGACTAAAGGAGTAGTAGTAGACTAGAGGAGTAGTAGTAGACTAGAGGAGTAGTAGACTAGAGGAGTAGTAGTAGACTAGAGGAGTAGTAGACTAGAGGAGTAGTAGTAGACTAGAGGAGTAGTAGACTAGAGGAGTAGTAGTAGACTAGAGGAGTAGTAGTAGACTAGAGGAGTAGTAGTAGACTAGAGTAGAAGTAGACTAAAGGAGTAGTAGACTAGAGGAGTAGTAGTAGACTAGAGGAGTAGTAGACTAGAGGAGTAGTAGTAGACTAGAGGAGAAGTAGACTAAAGGAGTAGTAGACTAGAGGAGTAGTAGTAGACTAGAGGAGTAGTAGACTAGAGGAGTAGTAGTAGACTAGAGGAGTAGTAGTAGACTAGAGGAGTAGTAGTAGACTAGAGGAGAAGTAGACTAAAGGAGTAGTAGACTAGAGGAGTAATAGTAGACTAGAGGAGTAGTAGACTAGAGGAGTCGTAGTAGACTAGAGGAGTAGTAGTAGACTAGAGGAGTAGTAGTAGACTAGAGGAGTAGTAGTAGACTAGAGGAGTAGTAGTAGACTAGAGGAGTAGTAGTAGACTAGAGGAGTAGTAGACTAGAGGAGTAGTAGACTAGAGGAGTAGTAGTTGACTAGATGAGGAGTAGTAGACTAGAGGAGTAGTAGACTAGAGGAGTAGTAGTAGACTAGAGGAGTAGTAGACTAGAGCAGTAGTAGACTAGAGGAGTAGTAGACTAGAGGAGTAGTAGTAGACTAGAGGAGTAGTAGACTACAGGAGTAGTAGACTAGAGGAGTAGTAGTAGACTAGAGGAGTAGTAGACTAGAGCAGTAGTAGACTAGAGGAGTAGTAGTAGACGAGAGGAGTAGTGGACTAGAGGAGTAGTAGTAGACTAGAGGAGTAGTGGACTAGAGGAGTAGTAGACTAGAGGAGTAGTAGTAGACTAGAGGAGTAGTAGTAGACTAGAGGAGTAGTAGACTAGAGGAGTAGTAGTAGACTAGAGGAGTAGTAGACTAGAGGAGTAGTAGTAGACTAGAGGAGTAGTAGTAGACTAGATGAGTAGTAGTAGACTAGAGGAGTAGTAGACTAGAGGAGTAGTAGTAGACTAGAGGAGTAGTAGACTAGAGGAGTAGTAGACTAGAGGAGTAGTAGTACACTAGAGGAGTAGTAGACTAGAGCAGTAGTAGACTAGAGGAGTAGTAGACTAGAGGAGTAGTAGTAGACTAGAGGAGTAGTAGACTACAGGAGTAGTAGACTAGAGGAGTAGTAGTAGACTAGAGGAGTAGTAGACTAGAGCAGTAGTAGACTAGAGGAGTAGTAGTAGACGAGAGGAGTAGTGGACTAGAGGAGTAGTAGTAGACTAGAGGAGTAGTGGACTAGAGGAGTAGTAGACTAGAGGAGTAGTAGTAGACTAGAGGAGTAGTAGTAGACTAGAGGAGTAGTAGACTAGAGGAGTAGTAGTAGACTAGAGGAGTAGTAGTAGACTAGAGGAGTAGTAGACTAGAGGAGTAGTAGTAGACTAGAGGAGTAGTAGTAGACTAGAGGAGAAGTAGACTAAAGGAGTAGTAGTAGACTAGAGGAGTAGTAGTAGACTAGAGGAGTAGTAGTAGACTAGAGGAGTAGTAGTGGACTCGAGGAGTAGTAGACTAGAGGTGTCGTAGACTAGAGGTGTAGTAGACTCGAGGAGTGTGTGTGTGTGTGTGTGTGTGACTTCGTTGTTCGCTGCGTGTGTCTCTCCCTCCAGAGACTCTGCACTGTCAGCCTTGCTCTGCGTTTTCAACTTTTACTCTACATATTTAATGGAAGCCATGTTACTCTGGCCACAAAAGCATCGCTGCTATTTCTGTCCTTCTCTGACAGCACGCTCTGTTTCTCTGTCTCCCACCATCTCTGCTGCCTTTTCAAAACACCAGTTCACTGAAACGCAGTACAGAGCTAACTACAAAAGAGCTCACCCTCACTGTTTCACAGTGATCTATCAGGAGACATCTGTTTGTGTGTGTGTGTCAGAGAGTGTGTGTACAGTATGCATGTTGGGGAGAGAGTGTGTGTGTGTGTGTGTGTGTGTGTGTGTGTGTGTGTGTGTGTGTGTGTGTGTGTGTGTGTGTGTGTGTGTGTGTGTGTGTGTGTGTGTGTGTGTGTGTGTGTGTGTGTGTGTGTGTGTGTAGAGTATGCTTTTAGGGAGAGAGTGTGTGTGTGTGTGTGTGTGTGTGTGTGTGTGTGTGTGTGTGTGTGTGTGTGTGTGTTAGAGAGTGTGTGTACAGTATGCATGTTAGGGTGAGTGTGTGTGTGTTAGAGAGTGTGTGTGTGTACCTGCAGACACTGCAGACAAAGCAGGTAGGGTGGTAGGTCCTCCCCAGAGCAGAGACCACCTCCCCGGTAATGAATCCTTCACAGCGGTCACAACGCGTCCCGTACAGACGCTGGTAGTCTGACGTACAGATGTACTCACCACTCTTCTGATAGAACCCAGATCTAGACAAGCCACACCCACACACTGGAGAGAGAGTTGGTGGGAGAGTGAGGGGAGAGAGAGAGAGAGAGAGAAGAGAAGAGAGAGAGAGAGAGAGAGAGAGAGAGAGAGAGAGAGAGAGAGAGAGAGAGAGGGAGAGGAAGAAAGAGAGCGATGGTGGATTGGGTTAAAGACTGAACACTCAAACTATTCTACATGAAAAACCATGGAAAAACCAAAAACAAGAAACAATCTAGAAGAAAAAGAAACACACACCTATTTAGGCGAGGCGCTGGCTAGCGGAGTAGAAAACGTGAAAATAAAAGAGAGCCGCACAAACAGAACTGCTTGCACCAAGATACAGTAATTCCTTAGCTTTAGTTGAGGTGGCAAAGCTATTCTATATCCCGGGTTTGGACCCAGTTGATCACATCTGCCCCACTTCCACAGTGAACTGTTCGAAATGAGCCAATTAGTGTTTTATGGGGAGCTCAGAGGGTTGTTCAGTGGTGGTTCTGACAGAGGTATTTTGTTGGGTTTCATTAAGTTACCTCGTCCCTGCTTCTCCAACAAGAACAGCTCACCCTCATTACAGACAGGCAGACATAGACATGGTGTGTGTGTATGTATATTTTTCATGCTTGCCATTGGAGGCTGCTGAGGGGAGGACAGCTCATAATAATGGGTGTAATGAAGCGAAGGGATTGTGTTTGAAAAATGTGATACCATTCCATATTCCGCTCCAGGCATTACCACAAGCCCATCCTCCCTATTTAAGGTGCCCCAGCCTCCTGTGGTGCGAGCCTCCTTGCGTGTGTGTGTTTCCGGGTGTCGGGTATACCGTTTGTGGACACAGTTTGGTGTGATGTGAAAATAAATAAAACAGAAACGATTCCTTCATTGGAGATAAATAAGACGGAACCAAATACCCTTTCCTGTTCTCCCTCTCTCCCTCTCTCTCTCTCCGTCTCCCTCTCTCCGTCTCCCACTCTCCCTCTCTCTCTCTCCCTCTCTCCGTCTCCCTCTCTCCCTCTCTCTCTCTCCCTCTCTCCGTCTCCCTCTCTCCGTCTCCCTCTCTCCATCTCCCTCTGTCTCCCTCTCTCTCTCTCCCTCTCTCAGTCTCCCTCTCTCCCTCTCTCTCTCTCCCTCTCTCCCTCTCCCTCTCTCCGTCTCCCTCTCTCCGTCTCCCTCTCTCCCTCTCCCTCTCTCCGTCTCCCTCTCTCCATCTCCCTCTCTCCCTCTCTCCGTCTCCCTCTCTCCCTCTCCCTCTCTCCCCTCTCTCCGTCTCCCTCTCTCCCTCTCTGTCTCCCTCTCTCCCTCTCTCTCTCTCCCTCTCTCCCGTCTCCCTCTCTCCGTCTCCCTCTCTCCGTCTCCCTCTCTCCCTCTCTCTCTCTCCCTCTCTCTCTCTCTCCCTCTCTCCCTCTCCCCTCTCCCTCTCTCCCTCTCTCCCTCTCCCTCTCTCCCTCTCCCTCTCTCCCTCTCTCCGTCTCCCTCTCTCCGTCTCCCTCTCTCCCTCTCCTCTCTCTCTCCCTCTCTCCGTCTCCCTCTCTCTCTCCCTCTCCCTCTCCCTCTCTCCGTCTCCCTCTCTCCCTCTCTCCGTCTCCCTCTCTCTCTCTCTCTCCCTCTCTCCGTCTCCCTCTCTCCCTCTCTCTCTCCCTCTCTCCGTCTCCCTCTCCCCCTCTCTCCGTCTCCCTCTCTCCATCTCCCTCTCTCCCTCTCTCTCTCCCTCTCTCCGTCTCCCCCTCTCTCCGTCTCCCTATCTCCGTCTCCCTCTCTCCTCTCTCTCTCCCTCTCTCCATCTCCCTCTCTCCGTCTCCCTCTCTCCCTCTCTCCCTCTCCCTCTCTCCGTCTCCCTCTCTCCGTCTCCCTCTCTCCATCTCCCTCTCTCCGTCTCCCTCTCTCCCTCTCTCCATCTCCCTCTCTCCGTCTCCCTCTCTCCGTCCCTTCCCTCTCCTCTCTCCCTCTCTCCGTCTCCCTCTCTCCGTCTCCCTCTCTCCCTCTCTCCGTCTCCCTCTCTCCGTCTCCTTTCTCCGTCTCCCTCTCTCCGTCTCCCTCTCTCCCGTCTCCCTCTCTCCCTCTCTCTCTCTCTCCCTCTCTCAGTCTCCCTCTCTCCGTCTCCCTCTCTCCGTCTCCCTCTCTCCTCTCTCTCCCTCTCCCTCTCTCCGTCTCCCTCTCTCCCTCTCTCCGTCTCCCTCTCTCCCTCTCTCAGTCTCCCTCTCTCCGTCTCCCTCTCTCTCTCCCTCTCTCTCTCCCTCTCTCCGTCTCCCTCTCTCCCTCTCCCTCTCTCCGTCTCCCTCTCTCCCTCTCTCTCTCCCTCTCTCCCTCTCTCCGTCTCCCTCTCTCCCTCTCTCCGTCTCCCTCTCTCCCTCTCTCCGTCTCCCTCTCTCCGTCTCCCTCTCTCAGTCTCCCTCTCTCCCTCTCTCCATCTCCCTCTCTCCGTCTCTCTCTCTCCGTCTCCCTCTCTCCCTCTCTCCATCTCCCTCTCTCCATCTCCCTCTCTCCGTCTCCCTCTCTCCCTCTCTTCGTCTCCCTCTCTCCCTCTCTCCATCTCCCTCTCTCCGTCTCCCTCTCTCCGTCTCCCTCTCTCTGTCTCCCTCTCTCCGTCTCCCTATCTCCCTCTCTCCGTCTCCCTCTCTCCCTCTCTCTCTCTCCCTCTCTCCGTCTCCCTCTCTCCGTCTCCCTCTCTCCATCTCCCTCTCTCCCTCTCTCCGTCTCCCTCTCTCCCTCTCTGTCTCCCTCTCTCCCTCTCTCTCTCTCCCTCTCTCAGTCTCCCTCTCTCTGTCTCCCTCTCTCCGTCTCCCTCTCTCCCTCTCTCCTCCCCTCTCTCCGTCTCCCTCTCTCCGTCTCTCCCTGTCTCTGTCTCCCTCTCTCCCCTCTCTGTCTCCCTCTCTCCCCCCTCTCTCTCTCCCTCTCTCAGTCTCCCCCTCTCTCCGTCTCCCTCTCTCCCTCTCTCCATCTCTCCCTCTCTCCCTCTCTCCCTCTCCCTCTCCCTCTCCGTCTCCCTCTCCGTCTCCCTCTCTCTCCCTCTCTCCGTCTCCCCCTCTCTCCGTCTCCCTCTCTCTCCTCTCTCTCTCTCCCTCTCTCCTCCGTCTCCCTCTCTCCCTCTCTCCGTCTCCCTCTCTCCGTCTCCCTCTCTCCCCTCTCTCTCTCCCTCTCTCCATCTCCCTCTCTCCCTCTCTCAGTCTCCCTCTCTCCGTCTCCCTCTCTCCCTCTCTCTGTCTCCCTCTCTCCGTCTCCCTCTCAATTCAATTCAAGGGGCTTTATTGGCATGGGAAACGTGTTAACATTGCCAAGCAAGTGAGGTAGATAATACATAAAAGTGAAATACACAATAAAAATTAACAGTAAACATGACATATACAGAAGTTTCAAAACAATAAAGACATTACAAATGTCATATTACGTATATATACAGTGTTGCAAAGATGTACAAATGGTTAAGGATATACAAGGGAAGATAAATAAGCATAAATATAGGTTGTATTTACAATGGTGTTTGTTCTTCACTGGTTGCCCTTTTCTTGTGGCAACATGTCACAAATCTTGCTGCTGTGATGGCACACTGGAATTTCACCCAGTAGATATGGGAGTTATCATAATTGGGTGTGTTTTCGAATTCTTTGTGGATCTGTGCAATCTGAGGGAAATATGTGTCTCTAATATGGTCATACAGGAGGTTAGGAAGTGCAGCTCAGTTTCCACCTCATTTTGTGGGCAGTGAGCACATAGCCTGTCTTCTCTTGAGAGCCATGACTTCCTACGGCGGCCTTTCTCAATAGCAAGGCTATGCTCACTGAGTCTGTACATAGTCAAAGCTTACCTTAAGTTTGGGTCAGTCACAGGTGTCAGGTATTCTGCCACTGTGTACTCTCTGTTTAGGGCCAAATAGCATTCTAGTTTGCTCTGTTTTTTTGTAAATTCTTTCCAATGTGTCAAATAATTATATTTTTGTTTTCTCATGATTTGATTGGGTCTAATTGTGCTGCTGTCCTGGAGCTCAGAGCCCCAGGACCAGCTTGCTTAGGGTACTCTACTCCAGGTTCATCTCTCTGTAGGTGATGGCTTTGTAATGGAAGGTTTGGGAATTGCTTCCTTTTAGGTGGTTGTAGAATTTAATGTATCTTTTCTGGATTTTGATCATTAGTGGGTATCGGCCTAATTCTGCTCTGCATGTATTATTTGGTGTTCTACGTTGTACACAGAGGATGTTTTTGCAGAATTCTGCATGCCGAGTCTCAATTTGGTGTTTGTCCCATTTTGTGAAGTCTTGGTTGGTGAGCGGACCCCAGACCTCACAACCATAAAGGCCAATGGGCTATATGACTGATTCAAGTATTTTTAGCCAGATCCTAATTGGTATGTTGAATTTTATGTTCCTTTTGATGGCATAGAATGCCCTTTTTGCCTTGAATCTCAGATCGTTCACAGCTTTGTGGAAGTTACCTGTGGCGCTGATGTTTAGGCCATGGTATGTATAGTTTTTTGTGTGCTCTAGGGCAACAGTGTCTAGATAGAATTTGTATTTGTGGTCCTGGCGACTGGACCTTTTTTGGAACACCATTATTTTAGTCTTACTGAGATTTACTGTCAGGGCCCAAGTCTGGCAGAATCTGTGCAGAATATCTAGGTGCTGCTGTAGACCCTCCTTGGTTGGTGACAGAAGCACCAGATCATCAGCAAACAGACATTTGACTTCAGATTTTAGTAGGGTGATCCGGGGTGCTGCAGACTTTTCTAGTGCCCGCGCCAATTCGTTGATATATATGTTGAAGAGGGTGGGGCTTAAGCTGCATCCCTGTCTCACCCCACGGCCCTGTGGGAAGAAATGTGTGTTTTTTGCCTCTCTCCCCCTCTCCGTCTCTCTGTTTCCCTCTCTCCCTCTCCTCATCTCTCTGTTTCCCTTACTCCCTCTCCCTATGTCTCTGTTTCCCTCTGTCCCTCTCTCCCTCTCCCCGTCTCTCTGTTTCCCTCTCTCCCTCTCCTCATCTCTCTGTTTCCCTTACTCCCTCTCCCTATGTCTCTGTTTCCCTCTGTCCCTCTCTCCCTCTCCCCGTCTCTCTGTTTCCCTCTCTCCCCCTCTCCGTCTCTCTGTTTCCCTCTCCCTCTCCCCGTCTCTCTGTTTCCCTCTCTCCCTCTCCCCCTCTCCCCGTTTCTCTGTTTCCCTCTCTCCCTCTCCCCGTCTCTCTGTTTCCCTCTCTCCCTCTCCCCGTCTCTCTGATTCCCTCTCTCCCTCTCCCCGTCTCTCTGTTTCCCTCTCTCCCTCTCCCCGTCTCTGTTTCCCTCTCTCCCTCTCCCGTCTCTCTGTTTCCCTCTCTCCCTCTCCCCGTCTCTCTGATTCCCTCTCTCCCTCTCCCCGTCTCTGTTTCCCTCTCTCCCTCTCCCGATCTCTCTGTTTCCCTCTCTCCTCTCCCCGTCTCTCTGTTTCCCTCTCTCCTCTCCCCGTCTCTCTGTTTCCCTCTCTCCCTCTCCCCGTCTCTCTGTTTCCCTCTCTCCCTCTCCCCGTCTCTCTGTTTCCCTCTCTACCTCTCTCCGTCTCGCTGTTTCCCTCTCTCCCTCTCCCCGTCTCTCTGTTTCCCTCTCTCCCTCTCCCCGTCTCTCTGTTTCCCTCTCTCCCTCTCCCCGTCTCTCTGTTTCCCTCTCTCCCTCTCCCCGTCTCTCTGATTCCCTCTCTCCCTCTCCCCGTCTCTCTGTTTCCCTCTCTCCCTCTCCCCGTCTCTCTGTTCCCTCTCTCCCTCTCCCCGTCTCTCTGTTTCCCTCTCTCCCTCTCTCCGTCTCGCTGTTTCCCTCTCTCCCTCTCCCCGTCTCGCTGTTTCCCTCTCTCCCTCTCCCTATCTCTCTGTTTCCCTCTCTCCCTCGCTCCCTCTCCCCGTCTCTATGTTTCCCTCTCTCCCTCTCCCCCTCTCCCCGTCGCTCTGTTTCCCTCTCTCCCTCTCCCGTCTCTCTGTTTCCCTCTCTTCTCTCTCCCCGTCTCTCTGTTTCCCTCTCTTCCCTCTCCCCGTCTCTCTGTTTCCCTCTCTCCCTCTCCCCCGTGTCTCTGTTTCCCTCTCTCCCTCTCCCCGTCCCTCTGTTTCCCTCTTCTCTCTCCCCGTCTCTCTGTTTCCCTCTCTCCCTCTCCCCGTCTCTCTGTTTACCTCTCTCCCTCTCCCCGTCTCTCTGTTTACCTCTCTCCCTCTCCCCGTCTCTCTGTTTACCTCTCTCCCTCTCTCCGTCTCGCTGTTTCCCTCTCTCCCTCTCCCCCTCTCGCTGTTTCCCTCTCTCCCTCTCCCTATCTCTCTGTTTCCCTCTCTCCCTCGCTCCCTCTCCCCGTCTCTCTGTTTCCCTCTCTCCCTCTCCCCCTCTCCCCGTCTCTGTTTCCCTCTCTCCCTCTCCCTATCTCTCTGTTTCCCTCTCTCCCTCTCCCCCTCTCCCCGTCTCTGTTTCCCTCTCTCCCTCTCCCCGTCTCTCTGTTTCCCTCTCTCCCTCGCCCCGTCCCTCTGTTTCCCTCTCTCCCTCTCCCCGTCTCTCTGTTTACCTCTCTCCCTCTCCCCGTCTCTCTGTTTCCCTCTCTCCCTCTCTCCGTCTCGCTGTTTCCCTCTCTCCCTCTCCCTATCTCTCTGTTTCCCTCTCTCCCTCTCCCCGTCTCTGTTTCCCTCTCTCCCTCTCCCCCTCTCCCCGTCTCTGTTTCCCTCTCTCCCTCTCCCCGTCTCTCTGTTTCCCTCTCTCCCTCTCCCCGTCTTTCTGTTTCCCTCTCTCCCTCTCCCCGTCTCTCTGTTTCCCTCTCTCCCTCTCCCCGTCTCTCTGTTTCCCTCTCTCCCTCTCCCCGTCCTCTGTTTCCCTCTCTCCCTCTCCCCGTCTCTCTGTTTCCCTCTCTCCCTCTCCCCGTCCCTCTGTTTCCCTCTCTCCCTCTCCCCGTCTCTCTGTTTCCCTCTCTCCCTCTCCCCGTCTCTCTGTTTCCCTCTCTCCCTCTCCCCGTCTCTCTGTTTCCCTCTCTCCCTCTCCCCGTCTCTCTGTTTCCCTCTCTCCCTCTCCCCGTCTCTCTGTTTCCCTCTCTCCCTCTCCCCCGTCTCTCTGTTTCCCTCTCTCCCTCTCCCCGTCTCTCTGTTTCCCTCTCTCCCTGTCTCTCTGTTTCCCTCTCTCCCTCTCCCCGTCCCTGTTTCCCTCTCTCCCTCTCCCCGTCTCTCTGTTTCCCTCTCTCCCTCTCCCCGTCCCTCTGTTTCCCTCTCTCCCTCTCCCCGTCTCTCTGTTTCCCTCTCTCCCTCTCCCCGTCTCTCTGTTTCCCTCTCTCCCTCTCCCCGTGTCTCTGTTTCCCTCTCTCCCTCTCCCCGTCTCTCTGTTTCCCTCTCTCCCTCTCCCCGTCTCTCTGTTTCCCACTCTCCCTCTACCCATCTCTCTGTTTCCCTCTCTCCCTCTCCCCATCTCTCTGTTTCCCTCTCTCCGTCTCCTTTTTCAATCACTTTGGTGCAATTTTCACAACTTTAGGCACAAAAATCTAAACATATCATCAAAATGGCTCATTTCAAAACTCGCATTTTCAATTGACTGAGTACAACAAACAAATACCACTCTGCACCAACTTACACATACTACCCAATAATGACAAACCCAAAATAGTTATTTACATTTTTAGAGATAAAAAAATATCACATTTACATAAGTATTCAGACCCTTCACTCAGTACTTTGTTGAAGCATCTTTGGCCCCGATTACAGCCTCGAGTCGTCTTGGGTATGACACTACAAGCTTGGCACACCTGTATTTGGGGAGTTTCTCGCATTCTTCTCTGCAGATCCTCTCAAGCTCTGTCAGGTTAGTTGGGGAGCGTTGCTGCACTGCTATTTTCAGGTCTCTCCAGAGATGTTCCGTTCGGTCGGGTTCAAGTCCGGGCTCTGGCTGGGCCACACAAGAACATTCAGAGACTTGTCCCGAAGCCACTCCTACACTGTCTTGGCTGTGCTTAGGGTTGTTGTCCTGTTGGAAGGTGAACCTTCGCCTCAGTCCAAGGTCCTGAGCGCTCTGGAACAGGTTGTCTTCAAGGATCTCTCTGTTCTTTGCTCTGTTCATCTTTCGCTTGATCCTGACTAGTCCCCCTGCCGCTGAAAAACATGGTGCCACATGGTGCCACCACCATGCTTCACCACAGGGATAGTGTCATTTTTCCTCCAGAAGTGACACTTGCCTTTCAGGCCAAAGAGTTCAATCTTGGTTTCATCAGACCAGAGATCTTGTTTCTCATGGTCTGATTCCTTTCGGCACCAAGCTATAAGCAGGGCTGTCATGTGCCTTTTACGGAGGAGTGGCTTCTGTATGACCTGCTTGGTGGAGTGCTGCAGAGATGGTTGTCCTACTGGAAGGTTCTCCCACCTCCACAGAGAAACTCTGGAGCTCTGACCGAGTGACCATTGGGTTCTTGGTCACCTCCCTGACCAAGGCCTTCCCCCCTGATTACTCACTTTGGCCGGGAGGCCAGCTCTAGGAAGAGTCTTGGTGGTTCCAAACTTCTTCCATTTAAGAATGATGGAGGCCACCGTGTTTCTGAGAACCTTCAATGATGCAGAAATGTTTTGGTACCCTTCCCCAGATCTGTTCCTTGACACAATCCTGTCTCGAAGCTCTGCGAACAATTGCTCTGACATGGACTGTCAACTGTGAGACCTTATCTAGACAGGTGTGTGCCTTTCCAAATCATGTCCAATCAATTGAATTTACCACAGGTGGACTCCCATCAAGTTGTAGAAACATCTCAAGGATGATCAATGGAAACAGGATGCACATGAGCTCAATTTCAAATGTCATAGCAAATAGTTTGAATACATTTATAATTTATAAAAACCTGTGTTTGCTTTGTCATTATGGGGTAGTATGTGTAGATTGATGAAAACACATTACTATTTAATCAATTTTATAATAAGGCTGTAATGTAAAAAAAATGTGGATAAAGTCAATGACACTGACACTGAAACTGTAGGACTGACATCATTCTGTATACACTGTATCTGATGCTTTCTTCATCTACTAACACTGAAACTGTACGACTGACATCATTCTGTATACACTGTATCTGATGCTTTCTTCATCTACTGACACTGAAACTGTAGGACTGACATCATTCTGTATACACTGTATCTGATGCTTTCTTCATCTACTGACACTGAAACTGTAGGACTGACATCATTCTGTATACACTGTATCTGATGCTTTCTTCATCTACTGACACTGAAACTGTAGGACTGACATCATTCTGTATACACTGTATCTGATGCTTTCTTCATCTACTGACACTGAAACTGTAGGACTGACATCATTCTGTATACACTGTATCTGATGCTTTCTTCATCTACTGACACTGAAACTGTAGGACTGACATCATTCTGTATACACTGTATCTGATGCTTTCTTCATCTACTGACACTGAAACTGTAGGACTGACATCATTCTGTATACACTGTATCTGATGCTTTCTTCATCTACTGACACTGAAACTGTAGGACTGACATCATTCTGTATACACTGTATCTGATGCTTTCTTCATCTACTGACACTGAAACTGTAGGACTGACATCATTCTGTATACACTGTATCTGATGCTTTCTTCATCTACTGACACTGAAACTGTAGGACTGACATCATTCTGTATACACTGTATCTGATGCTTTCTTCATCTACTGACACTGAAACTGTAGGACTGACATCATTCTGTATACACTGTATCTGATGCTTTCTTCATCTACTGACACTGAAACTGTAGGACTGACATCATTCTGTATACACTGTATCTGATGCTTTCTTCATCTACTGACACTGAAACTGTAGGACTGACATCATTCTGTATACACTGTATCTGATGCTTTCTTCATCTACTGACACTGAAACTGTAGGACTGACATCATTCTGTATACACTGTATCTGATGCTTTCTTCATCTACTGACACTGAAACTGTACGACTGACATCATTCTGTATACACTGTATCTGATGCTTTCTTCATCTACTGACACTGAAACTGTAGGACTGACATCATTCTGTATACACTGTATCTGATGCTTTCTTCATCTACTAACACTGAAACTGTAGGACTGACATCATTCTGTATACACTGTATCTGATGCTTTCTTCATCTACTGACACTGAAACTGTAGGACTGACATCATTCTGTATACACTGTATCTGATGCTTTCTTCATCTACTGACACTGAAACTGTAGGACTGACATCATTCTGTATACACTGTATCTGATGCTTTCTTCATCTACTGACACTGAAACTGTAGGACTGACATCATTCTGTATACACTGTATCTGATGCTTTCTTCATCTACTGACACTGAAACTGTAGGACTGACATCATTCTGTATACACTGTATCTGATGCTTTCTTCATCTACTGACACTGAAACTGTAGGACTGACATCATTCTGTATACACTGTATCTGATGCTTTCTTCATCTACTGACACTGAAACTGTAGGACTGACATCATTCTGTATACACTGTATCTGATGCTTTCTTCATCTACTGACACTGAAACTGTAGGACTGACATCATTCTGTATACACTGTATCTGATGCTTTCTTCATCTACTGACACTGAAACTGTAGGACTGACATCATTCTGTATACACTGTATCTGATGCTTTCTTCATCTACTGACACTGAAACTGTAGGACTGACATCATTCTGTATACACTGTATCTGATGCTTTCTTCATCTACTGACACTGAAACTGTAGGACTGACATCATTCTGTATACACTGTATCTGATGCTTTCTTCATCCACTGACACTGAAACTGTACGACTGACATCATTCTGTATACACTGTATCTGATGCTTTCTTCATCTACTGACACTGAAACTGTAGGACTGACATCATTCTGTATACACTGTATCTGATGCTTTCTTCATCCACTGACACTGAAACTGTAGGACTGACATCATTCTGTATACACTGTATCTGATGCTTTCTTCATCTACTAACACTGAAACTGTACGACTGACATCATTCTGTATACACTGTATCTGATGCTTTCTTCATCTACTAACACTGAAACTGTAGGACTGACATCATTCTGTATACACTGTATCTGATGCTTTCTTCATCTACTAACACTGAAACTGTAGGACTGACATCATTCTGTATACACTGTATCTGATGCTTTCTTCATCTACTAACACTGAAACTGTACGACTGACATCATTCTGTATACACTGTATCTGATGCTTTCTTCATCTACTGACACTGAAACTGTAGGACTGACATCATTCTGTATACACTGTATCTGATGCTTTCTTCATCTACTGACACTGAAACTGTAGGACTGACATCATTCTGTATACACTGTATCTGATGCTTTCTTCATCTACTGACACTGAAACTGTAGGACTGACATCATTCTGTATACACTGTATCTGATGCTTTCTTCATCTACTGACACTGAAACTGTAGGACTGACATCATTCTGTATACACTGTATCTGATGCTTTCTTCATCTACTGACACTGAAACTGTAGGACTGACATCATTCTGTATACACTGTATCTGATGCTTTCTTCATCTACTGACACTGAAACTGTAGGACTGACATCATTCTGTATACACTGTATCTGATGCTTTCTTCATCTACTGACACTGAAACTGTAGGACTGACATCATTCTGTATACACTGTATCTGATGCTTTCTTCATCTACTGACACTGAAACTGTAGGACTGACATCATTCTGTATACACTGTATCTGATGCTTTCTTCATCTACTGACACTGAAACTGTAGGACTGACATCATTCTGTATACACTGTATCTGATGCTTTCTTCATCTACTGACACTGAAACTGTAGGACTGACATCATTCTGTATACACTGTATCTGATGCTTTCTTCATCTACTGACACTGAAACTGTACGACTGACATCATTCTGTATACACTGTATCTGATGCTTTCTTCATCTACTGACACTGAAACTGTAGGACTGACATCATTCTGTATACACTGTATCTGATGCTTTCTTCATCTACTGACACTGAAACTGTAGGACTGACATCATTCTGTATACACTGTATCTGATGCTTTCTTCATCTACTGACACTGAAACTGTAGGACTGACATCATTCTGTATACACTGTATCTGATGCTTTCTTCATCTACTGACACTGAAACTGTACGACTGACTTTATTCTCAACAAGCTCTAAACTTTACATTGAATACAGACAAATTACATGTATATTTTATTTGCATTAAACTTGAAAAATGTGTAAATACTGGTCCATGGTTAAATAGTGTACCTGGTGTTCACCCTGTATTATTCATTACAGTCCGCACTTCAAAAATGTCTGTTCAGAAAATTGTATCATGCATTTCTTGCTATTGGATTAAATCTTAGTTAAAATGACTAAACGTTGAGCCTATCATTATCTGAAGTATCGGTGAGTCAACTAAATGTTCTCATGTGTTTGGTTAACTCCAACGAACTCCAACGAACTCCAACGAACGCTCAACGGTTCAGGACATCAAACAGTGGGATTACAACTGTTATACATGTTTTGTTTTGTGCTCAGAATCCTGAAAATATAAGACTTGCATCTAAAATATTTACCAAAGTGATTGAAAAAAAAAACCCAGTTCAGCCATTAAGTGAAATTGTTAAAGTTAAAGATGAAGTTTTAAAACAGAAAAACAAGCCCTCGGTTACGTTTAGCCATTTATTAAGACTGGGCTTTCTAACTGTTGTGGACAGATGGTGCAGTAGTGGTTTAAGCAGCAAGCTGTTGTACCATAGACTGCAGGTTTAATACAAACTCTGGGCACTTTGTTTTCCTAGTGGACAATTATATATACACTGCTCCAAAAAATAATGGGAACACTAAAATAACACATCCTAGATCTGAATGAATGAAATATTCTGATTAAATACTTTTTTCTTTACATAGTTGAATGTGCTGACAACAAAATCACACAAAAATTATCAATGGAAATCAAATGTATCAACCTCATGGAGTCTGTTTCTGACCGTTTGAGCAGACATATGCACATTTGTGGCCTGCTGGAGGTCATTTTGCAGGGCTCTGACAGTGCTCCTCCTGCTCTTCCTCGCACAAAGGCGGAGGTAGTGGTCCTGCTGCTGGGTTGTTACCCTCCTACGGCCTCCTCCACGTCTCCTGATGTACTGGCCTGTCTCGTGGTAGCGCCTCCATGCTCTGGACACTACGCTGACAGACACAGCAAACCTTCTTGCCACAGCTCGCATTGATGTGGCATTCTGTATAAGCTGCACTACCTGGGCCACTTGTGTGGGTTGTAGACTCCGTCTCATGCTACCACTAGAGTGAAAGCGCCGACAGAATTCAAAAGTGACCAAAACATCAGCCAGGAAGCATAGGAACTGAGAAGTGGTCTGTGGTCACCAACTGCAGAACCACTCCTTTATTGGGGGTGTCTTGCTAATTGCCTATAATTTCCACCTGTTGCACAACAGCACAACAGCATGTGAAATGTATTGTCAATCAGTGTTACTTCCTAAGTGGACAGTTTGATTTCACAGAAGTGTGATTGACTTGGAGTTACATTGTGTTGTTGAAGTGTTCCCTTTATTTTTTGGAGCAGTGTATATTTTTGACTGCTTCTCCAAAAAAGGCCAAATTTCGCCTTGAATCTGGAGTGATCTCTCTGGATAATGACACACTCCTAGTCATGATTCTATCATATGCATTATATCATCTTCCTTTGTGAGCTGTATTGTCCCAGTGGACACCCACACACACAATCCATCCCGCCACACACACACACCCACACACACAATCCATCCCGCCACACACACACACCCACACACACAATCCATCCCGCCACACACACACACCCACACACACAATCCATCCCGCCACACACACACACCCACACACACAATCCATCCCGCCACACACACACACCACACACACAATCCATCCCGCCACACACACACACCCACACACACAATCCATCCCGCCACACACACACACCACTCCATCACACACAACCCACTAATCCATCCCGCCACACACACACACACCCACAATCCATCCCGCCACACATCAGGGCACAACCCACACACACAATCCATCCCGCCACACACACACCCCCATTGACTTGGACACACAATCCATCCCCGCCACACACACACACCACAATCCATCCCGCCACACACACACACTTTCATCCCACACACACAATCCATCCCGCCACACACACACACAATCACATCCCCTGCTCTTCCTCACACACACACACACCCACACACACAATCCATCCCGCCACACACACACACCCACACACACAATCCATCCCGCCACACACACACACCCACACACACAATCCATCCCGCCACACACACACACACACACACACAATCCCCCGCCACACACACACACCCACACACACATCCATCCCGCCACACACACACACCCACACACACAATCCCCCGCCACACACACACACACCCACACACACAATCCATCCCGCCACACACACACACCCACACACACAATCCATCCCGCCACACACACACACCCACAATCCATCCCGCCACACACACACACACCCACACACACAATCCATCCCGCCACACACACACACAAATCCATCCCGCCACACACACACACCACACACAATCCATCCCGCCACACACACACCCACACACAATCCATCCCGCCACACACACACACCCACACACACAATCCATCCCGCCACACACACACACACACACAATCCATCCCGCCACACACACACACACACACACAATCCATCCCGCACACACACACACACCCACACACACAATCCATCCCGCCACACACACACACCCACAATCCATCCCGCCACACACACACACACACACACAATCCATCCATCCCGCCACACACACACAATCCATCCCGCCACACACACACACACCCACACACACAATCCATCCCACCACACACACACACAATCATCCACCACACACACACACACACACACACAATCCATCCCGCCACACACACACACACCCCACCACACAATCCATCACACACACACACAATCCATCCCGCCACACACACACACCCACACACAATCCATCCCGCCACACACACACACACACACACACACACACACACACAATCCATCCCGCCACACACACACACCCACACACACAATCCATCCCGCCACACACACACACACACACACACACACAATCCATCCCGCCACACACACACCCGCACACACAATCCATCCCGCCACACACACACACACACACACACACACACACACAATCCATCCCGCCACACACACACACCCACACACACAATCCATCCCGCCACACACACACACACACACACACCCTTCAACAATAACTAATTGTATCCTGAGTTCATGAGTGGAGTGTATTGACTTAACACATCTAAAGAATATTAATAGTTATTCACTATGAACTAGTCTTTGTCACTAGTATGAACTAGTCTTTCCCAAATTGCACCCTATTCCCTATTTAGTGCATTACGTTTGACCAGGGCCCACTATGTACAGTAGTGAGAGAGAAGAAGAGAGAAGAAGAGAGAGAAAAAAGAGAAGAGAGAGAAAAAAGAGAAAAGAGAGAAGAGAGAGAGAAGAGAGAGAGAAGAGAGAGAGAAGAGAGAGAGAAGAGAGAGAAGAGAGAAGAGAGAGAGAAGAGAGAGAGAAGAGAGAGAGAAGAGAGAGAGAAGAGAGAGAGAAGAGAGAGAGAAGAGAGAGAGAAGAGAGAGAGAAGAGAGAGAGAAGAGAGAGAGAAGAGAGAGAGAAGAGAGAAGAAGAGAGAGAGAAGAGAGAGAGAAGAGAGAGAAGAAGAGAGAGAGAAGAGAGAGAGAAGAGAGAGAGAAGAGAGAGAGAAGAGAGAGAGAAGAGAGAGAGAAGAGAGAGAGAAGAGAGAGAGAAGAGAGAGAGAAGATAGAGAGAAGATAGAGAGAAGATAGAGAGAAGATAGAGAGAAGATAGAGAGAGCGAGAGAGAGGGAGGGGGGGGGGGCAAGGAGAGTGAGATAGTAAAAGAGCAAAAGGAAGAGGGATAGGAAGAGTAAGAGAGAGAGAGAGAGATCCAGCTAGGATTGGGAGATAACTATAGGGCTTGTGAGTGAGTGTATGATGTGTGTGTGCCGGCCACATCTCTGGAACCACGGAACAATGGCAGTGCTTCAAACACAACGTCCCAGTGGAGTTGAAAACAGGGAGAAGCAGCCAGAAAGCTGACCACAAAACCACATGATATCTGACAGGAGAGGACAAACAAACACAAACAGACGCCACAGAGCTCCAGGACAGCAACACAATTAGACCCAATCAAATCATGAGAAAACAAAAAGATAATTACTTGACACATTGGAAAGTAATTTACAAAAAAAACAGAGCAAACTAGAATGCTATTTGTCCCTAAACAGAGTGTACACAGTGCAGAATACCTGACCACTGTGACTGACCCAAAATTAAGGGAAACTTTGACTATGTACAGACTCAGTGAGCATAGCCTTGCTATTGAGAAGGCCGCCGTAGCCTGTCTTCTATTGAGGGCCATGTTTGCCTATGTGCACACTGCCCACAAAATGATGTGGAAACTGAGCTGCACTTCCAATTCCACTTCCTAGCGAAAGAGCGAGAGGAGACAGAGAGAGAGAGAAAATACAGCATTATAAGTAAATCTAGATGGAAAACATACAACAGTAATGGAAAGAAATTTGATTGACTATTTGAGCTAAATATAATAATCATGTCACTCGTTCTCTCTAACCATCTTTCTTGCTCAATCTCTCTATTTCTCACTCTCTCTTGTTCACTCTCTCTCTTTTCATCTCTCTCTTCCCCCTCCCCCATCTCTCCGGCAGTTACCAGCCTTTGGAAATCTGTGGCACACACTAAGAGTATGTTCCCAGACACCACCAGACCTGGCTAGACTTCAAACACAGAAACCACTCATATCATTAACCAAATGCATCTCATTACCATAGCATCAGGCCATATGACAGCCTAAATGCATTTAGTGGGACTGGTTGCATCTGAAATGGCACCCTATTCCCTATATTGTGCACTGATTTTGACCAGAACCCATCAACAGTAGCACACTAGACAGGGCAGAGGGTGCCATTTGGGATGCAGATGAAGGGTAGGTGGTTTTGGTGAAAGGTCCACCTGTTCTTGGTAATCACATTGTTACCCTGTGTGGTGAGTGACCATTGGTTGGATGTTCTGGGCAGGGACGTCCCCTTTCCCCTGGTTGCCATAGGAGCCATTAACCTTCCGTGGTTGCCCTAGAGACAGTGGCATCCCATGCTAAAGACTGAGGTGGAGCGGCAGCATTTTGTGTTCCCAAATCTCTCTTAGTTACCAGGAAATGACAATGGGGTCTCTACGGGGTGAAAAGACACACTGCTGTGAGTGTTATAGGCTAGGGCAGTTCAGGGCTGGGTTGTGATGTGTTGTTCTGTGCCCATCCTTGACAGGGCAGGGCAGCTGTGGCTTGGCCCATGAAGAAAGCTCTGGGGAACTGCTTTTTACTACTTCTAAATCAGGACCACATGCTCTGTGAAAGGCTGTAGCATTGTGTTAAACCAGGGATGGGCAACAATGATGGGGTGGGGGACATTTTCTAAAACATTTAATGCAATTCTACTCATTTTGCCATGGGGCGTAGAGAAAAATACACAGTTTTACAGCTTATTTCTACATAGGGTGGAGAGAAATGTGTGCAGTTGTTAGTGGCAGTAAGTCAGTAAGTCAGCAACTCAGTAAGTCAGTGACTCAGTGACTCAGTAAGTCAGTGACTCAGTAAGTCAGTGACTCAGTAAGTCAGTAAGTCAGTAACTCAGTGACTCAGTAAGTCAGTAACTCAGTGACTCAGTAAGTCAGTGACTCAGTAAGTCAGTAAGTCAGTAATTCAGTGACTCAGTAAGTCAGTAATTCAGTGACTCAGTAAGTCAGTAAGTCAGTGACTCAGTAACTCAGTGACTCAGTAAGTCAGTAAGTCAGTAACTCAGTGACTCAGTAAGTCAGTAACTCAGTAAGTCAGTGACTCAGTAAGTCAGTGACTCAGTAAGTCAGTGACTCAGTAAGTCAGTAAGTGAGTAACTCAGTAAGTCAGTAAGTGAGTAACTCAGTAAGTCAGCAATTCCGTAAGTCAGTAAGTCAGTGACTCAGTGACTCAGTAAGTCAGTGACTTAGTAAGTCAGTAACTCAGTAAGTCAGTAAGTCAGTGACTCAGTAAGTCAGTGACTCAGTAAGTCAGTGACTCAGTAAGTCAGTGACTCAGTGACTCAGTCAGTGACTTAGTAACTCAGTGACTCAGTAAGTCAGTAAGTCAGTGACTCAGTAAGTCAGTGACTCAGTAAGTCAGTGACTCAGTAAGTCAGTGACTCAGTAACTCAGTGACTCAGTAACTCAGTGACTCAGTAACTCAGTAAGTCGGTGACTCAGTAAGTCAGTAAGTCAGTGACTCAGTAAGTCAGTGACTCAGTGACTCAGTGACTCAGTAAGTCTTCCACTCTCTCTCCATCATGCCTCCCCACCTCTGCTCTTTTTCTCTCACTGTTCCTCTCTTTGCACTTGTGTTAAATCTCTGTGATGAATCGTTTCACAAATGTCTGTCCTCTCTGTGGAGTCTGTTAGCCATACTACTGTAGCTACAGGCTGTGTTCCAAATGGCTCTATATATAGTGCACTACTATTGACCGGGATCCTGTCCCAGGCCCAGTAGGGAATAGGGTCACATTTGGGATACCCGCACAGTCTAATTGTTTAACTGCTAATGTCAACACTATGCTAATACACCAAGTCTGGGTATAAGGCTGCTGGCTAGGGCAATGGTACACACACACACACAGAGTGCAAGGGCATTGGTACTGTAAGGACCATGTATGACTACCTCCAGCAGGGACAGGATATAGCAGATCCTCCCAACCTCCCCATAAATCCGATATGACCCTACATGTTCTACTCTGTGTTCCTTACCCACTCTCCTCCTCATCGGCACTTTCTCCAACTCTTCCATTCTCTCCCTCCCCCGCCTCTCCTATATTCCTCTCCTCCTGTCTTTCATTGCCTTCTGAACCTTCGGGAAACGCTTCAGCTGTAATTAATGTACTCTTACAGACAGAGCCAAGAGAGAGGGCTGAAGGGATGGAGGGTGAGAAAGAAAGAAAGAAATAGCTGAGAGGGATAGACTTTTAGTTAAATTGTTCAGGTGTTAATGAAGACTCCAGGGTAAAACAGTGAATTTGAGCCAGTCTCTCCAGATCTCAGGCAGTTAGACCTAACTAAGCAGCTTGTGGACGAAACAAAACTCAATTTGATGATGAGCAGACAAGACGTCTTACTCAGACATCCAGAAGCAACAGAGGGAACCCTCATTAAGAATACACAAACATAACTCCTAAAACCTAACCATAGTCACGAGGGAGGAAAAGACAAGGAGAAGTTAACACATCACCAACCAATAAACACTGTTGAAACGTATGAGAAAGAACTCTCTCACTTACAGAGCCACACACACACACACAAAAGTGAGAGCCAATAGAGAGGGTGGATGAGTGTGTTTATCCTCTCAAGCAGTGATCCTTTAGGAGACTAGATGCAGGATAATCTCCGTATTCCCTAAATAGTACACTAATTTTGACCAGAGCACTGTATAGCGAATAGGGTGTGTTTGAGACAAAGGTTATCTTCGATCCTAAATCCAACAGCTTCTGGAGAGAAAACCACAGCTGCCTAAACTCATCTCCCTGGAATCTTGCAATGTCTCCCTAGTAACCACACATTAGCTTGGTGATTGGAGCAGCGTGGCAGAGGTTGCTATAGCTACAGGAAGCTCCCATCCCCTCTAACTCACATCTCTCTCTCTCAATTCAATTCAATTCAAGGGGCTTTATTGGCATAGGAAACCAATGTTAACATTGCCAAAGCAAGTGATATAGATAACAAACATAAGTGAAATACATTTTTTTTTAATTGAACACTAAACATTACACTCACAGAAGTTCCAAACTAATAAAGACATTCCAAATGTCATATTATGTATATATATATATATATATATATATATATATGTGCAAATGGTTAAAGTACAAAAGGGAAAATAAATAAACAAATATGGGTTGTATTTACAATGGTGTTTGTTCTTCACAGGTTGCCCTTTTCTTGTGGAAACAGGTCACAAATCTTGCTGCTGTGATGACACACTGGTATTTCACCCAGTAGATATGGGAGTTTATCAAATTCGAGTTTGTTTTTGAATTATTTGTGGATCTGTGTAATCTGATGGAAATATGTCTCTCTAATATGGTCATACATTGGGCAGGAGGTTAGGAAGTGCAGCTCAGTTTCCACCTCATTTTGTGGGCAGTGAGCACATAGCCTGTCTTTTCTTGAGAGCCATGTCTGCCTACGGCGACCTTTCTCAATAGCAAGGCTATGATCACTGAGTCTGTACATAGTCAAAGCTTTCCTTTGGTTTGGGTCAGTCACAGTGGTCAGGTATTTTGCCACTGTGTACTCTCTGTGTAGGGACAAATAGCATTCTAGTTTGCTCAATTCTTGTTAATTCTTTCCAATGCCTCAAGTAATAATTTTTTTGTTTTCTCATGATTTGGTTGGGTCTAACCTCTCTCTCTCCATCGCTCTCTTTGCCTCCATCTCTCTCTGCCTCTCTGCCTGCTCCTTTCTTTAAGGGAAGTTTTACCAGAGACAAACAGATACAGGTAACCTCTTTCAGTAGTCCTGATACTCTGGACATTGTAGAAATCTATTTTGACTCACAAAACTGCTGACAGAAGATTTGTATGGTTTTGGAACCTGACGCTTGCGTGAGTGAGTGAGTGAGTGAGTGAGTGAGTGAGTGAGTGAGTGAGTGAGTGAGTGAGCGAGCGTGTGAGTGAGAGAGAGAGAGAGCGTGCATCTTCCTAAGGAGCTGTCCATATGGAACATGCATTTAGACCACTGTAATGCCTGGTAGCTGTACTGGAATGGGAGAGTGCCACTTTAGCTACCAGCGGAAAATGTGGTCAGTGTGTCATTAGGCCACGATACACAGTGTGCTACCATTACCAGTACATTTACATTTACATTTAAGTCATTTAGCAGACGCTCTTATCCAGAGCGACTTACAAATTGGTAATACAATATGTAATACAGCACGATCCGTTTGTCCTCACCAGGGTTTCAGTTAGCCAGTAATGCAATATGTAATACAGCACGATCGTCAGTCCTCACCAGGGTTTCAGTTAGCCAGTAATACAATATGTAATACAGCACGATCCTCAGTCCTCACCAGGGTTTCAGTTAGCCAGTAATACAATATGTAATACAGCACGATCCATGTGTCCCCACCAGGGTTTCAGTTAGCCAGTGATACAATATGTAATACAGCACGATCCATGTGTCCCCACCAGGGTTTCAGTTAGCCAGTAATACAATATGTAATACAGCACGATCCTCAGTCCTCACCAGGGTTTCAGTTAGCCAGTAATACAATATGTAATACAGCACGATCCTCAGTCCTCACCAGGGTTTCAGTTAGCCAGTAATACAATATGTAATACAGCACGATCTCCAGTCCTCACCAGGGTTTCAGTTAGCCAGTAATACAATATGTAATACAGCACGATCCCCTGTCCTCACCAGGGTTTCAGTTAGCCAGTAATACAATATGTAATACAGCATGATCCATGTGTCCTCACCAGGGTTTCAGTTAGCCAGTAATACAATATGTAATACCGCACGATCCCCAGTCCTCACCAGGGTTTCAGTTAGCCAGTAATACAATATGTAATACAGCACGATCCTGAGTCCTCACCAGGGTTTCAGTTAGCCAGTAATACAATATGTAATACAGCACGATCCATGTGTCCCCACCAGGGTTTCAGTTAGCCATTAATACAATATGTAATACCGCACGATCCCCAGTCCTCACCAGGGTTTCAGTTAGCCAGTAATACAATATGTAATACAGCACGATCCTCAGTCCTCGCCAGGATTTCAGTTAGCCAGTAATGCAATATGTAATACAGCACGATCCATGTGTCCTCGCCAGGGTTTCAGTTAGCCAGTAATACAATATGTAATACAGCACGATCCATGTGTCCTCACCAGGGTTTCAGTTAGCCAGTAATACAATATGTAATACAGCACGATCCATGAGTCCTCACCAGGGTTTCAGTTAGCCAGTAATACAATATGTAATACAGCACGATCCGTGTGTCCTCGCCAGGGTTTCAGTTAGCCAGTAATACAATATTTAATACAGCACGATCCCAAGTCCTCACCAGGGTTTCAGTTAGCCAGTAATACAATATGTAATACAGCACGATCCATGTGTCCTCACCAGGGTTTCAGTTAGCCAGTAATACAATATGTAATACAGCACGATCCATGTGTCCTCACCAGGGTTTCAGTTAGCCAGTAATACAATATGTAATACAGCACGATCCATGTGTCCTCACCAGGGTTTCAGTTAGCCAGTAATACAATATGTAATACAGCACGATCCTCAGTCCTCACCAGGGTTTCAGTTAGCCAGTAATACAATATGTAATACAGCACGATCCTTAGTCCTCACCAGGGTTTCAGTTAGCCAGTAATACAATATGTAATACAGCACGATCTCAGTCCTCACCAGGGTTTCAGTTAGCCAGTAATACAATATGTAATACAGCACGATCCATGTGTCCCCACCAGGGTTTCAGTTAGCCAGTAATACAATATGTAATACAGCACGATCCGTCAGTCCTCACCAGGGTTTCAGTTAGCCAGTAATACAATATGTAATACAGCACGATCCATGTGTCCTCACCAGGGTTTCAGTTAGCCAGTAATACAATATGTAATACAGCACGATCCCAAGTCCTCACCAGGGTTTCAGTTAGCCAGTAATACAATATGTAATACAGCACGATCCTCAGTCCTCACCAGGGTTTCAGTTAGCCAGTAATACAATATGTAATACAGCACGATCCATGTGTCCTCACCAGGGTTTCAGTTAGCCAGTAATACAATATGTAATACAGCACGATCCCTCAGTCCTCACCAGGGTTTCAGTTAGCCAGTAATACAATATGTAATACAGCACGATCCTCAGTCCTCACCAGGGTTTCAGTTAGCCAGTAATACAATATGTAATACAGCACGATCCAAAGTCCTCACCAGGGTTTCAGTTAGCCAGTAACAGCTGGCCTTTGGCCGTAAAAAAACACTAGAAAAGCCAATAAATAAAATTGCCACCGGGCCAATTGTCCGGGAGAAGAAAAAAAACTATGCGAAATAATACTTGTTAGCCTTTTCATTGATGTAAATACCAGATGATGTAAATACAGTTTCCCAGTCTTTCTTTTTGGTCTATGGATTAATGTGCATCATTAGGGGAATTAAATTGGCACGTTAAATTGGCATTCGTTACGTATCTTATTTATCACGGCATACAGATAGAGACTGAGCAGAAAGTCTGTCAGACAGCGTTTTTATAGGCCCAATCATTGCACAAGAATTCTAAATGAAATCATGTGTTAAAAATAGTCTTTGAAACTACGATTAAAAAGAGCTAATATTTTTATATTTCAACTGGTAATTGAAGCACGTGCGTTCTTTTCCATTCGCCATTCAAATGCATAGGCAAGGGAAGGCAGGCATCTCACACCATCTCACACCATCTCACACCACTGCAGTGAGCTGGAGGCAGTATGCAGTTTTAAAACATATAGCTACTTAATTGTTTGAAACCTGAATGTTTGACTACATATTATGAGGAATGTGCTACCTTCCTTCAAAGTAGTCTGTATAAATTATTTTATAAAGACTTTCATCTATCAACTGAAACCAGTAGTCTAATATTTTATACAGACATCCATCTGCCAACTGAAACCAGTAGTCTAATATTTTATACATATGTCCATCTGCCAACTGAAACCAGTAGTCTAATATTTTATACAGACTTCCATCTGCCAACTGAAACCAGTAATCTAATATTTTATACATATGTCCATCTGCCAACTGAAACCAGTAGTCTAATATTTTATACAGACTTCCATCTATCAACTGAAACCAGTAGTCTAATATTTTATACAGACTTCCATCTATCAACTGAAACCAGTAGTCTAATATTTTATACAGACTTCCATCTGAAACCAGCAGTCTAATATTTTATACAGCCTTCCAAACCAGTAGTGTAATATTTTATACAGACATCCATCTATCAACTTTTATATTTTATACAGACATCCATCTGCCAACTGAAACCAGTATGTCACGCGGGACTAGGTGTGTGAGCAGGAATCAGACGCAGAGAGAGAGTTAAAGTGCTTTACTATTGCACACCAAACTGATAAGCCCATCAATACAGGGCCAGGACACTATACCAGACAACCAAAACCACAGGGTGTCCAGTATAGAAAACAACATACACCACGACCTAATATGTACACACGTAACAAAAGACAATCCCGCACAAAACAAGGGCGGGTCAAACTACTACATATATGGAAGCTAATTAAACCAAAATACAACATGTGAAACTAATAAGACAAAACCAACAGACAAAACGAAAAAGGGATCGGTAGCGGCTAGTAGGACGGTGAAACCAGTAGTCTAATATTTTATACAGACTTCCATCTGCCAACTGAAACCAGTAGTCTAATATTTTATACAGATGTCCATCTGCCAACTGAAACCAGTAGTCTAATATTTTATACAGACTTCCATCTGCCAACTGAAACCAGTAGTCTAATATTTTATACAGATGTCCATCTGCCAACTGAAACCAGTAGTCTAATATTTTATACAGACTTCCATCTGCCAACTGAAACCAGTAGTCTAATATTTTATACAGACTTCCATCTGCCAACTGAAACCAGTAGTCTAATATTTTATACAGATGTCCATCTGCCAACTGAAACCAGTAGTCTAATATTTTATACAGACTTCCATCTGCCAACTGAAACCAGTAGTCTAATATTTTATACAGATGTCCATCTGCCAACTGAAACCAGTAGTCTAATATTTTATACAGACTTCCATCTGCCAACTGAAACCAGTAGTCTAATATTTTATACAGACTTCCATCTGCCAACTGAAACCAGTAGTCTAATATTTTATACATATGTCCATCTGCCAACTGAAACCAGTAGTCTAATATTTTATACAGATGTCCATCTGCCAACTGAAACCAGTCGTCTAATATTTTATACAGACATCCATCTATCAACTGAAACCAGTAGTCTAATATTTTATACAGACTTCCATCTGCCAACTGAAACCAGTCGTCTAATATTTTATACAGACTTCCATCTATCAACTGAAACCAGTAGTCTAATATTTTATACAGACATCCATTTGCCAACTGAAACCAGTAGTCTAATATTTTATACAGACATCCATTTGCCAACTGAAACCAGTAGTCTAATATTTTATACAGACTTCCATCTATCAACTGAAACCAGTAGTCTAATATTTTATACAGACTTCCATCTATCAACTGAAACCAGTAGTCTAATATTTTATACAGACTTCCATCTATCAACTGAAACCAGTCGTCTAATATTTTATACAGACATCCATTTGCCAACTGAAACCAGTCGTCTAATATTTTATACAGACATCCATTTGCCAACTGAAACCAGTAGTCTAATATTTTATACAGACATCCATTTGCCAACTGAAACCAGTAGTCTAATATTTTATACAGACATCCATTTGCCAACTGAAACCAGTAGTCTAATATTTTATACAGACTTCCATCTATCAACTGAAACCAGTAGTCGAATATTTTATACAGACTTCCATTTGCCAACTGAAACCAGTAGTCTAATATCTTATACAGACATCCATTTGCCAACTGAAACCAGTAGTCTGTTTTTCTCATGTTCTATTGGTTTTCAACTTTCTTTCATTGTCCGATAAAATGCAAACTGGTTTGTTCTAAAGGTAACTTTAATATCCTGAAACTGTACATTTATATTCATATATTCAAACGATCATGTTTGATATGCTAATGCTACTTGCTAGCATAGTTAGCTGTGTTATTGTCTCTCAAGCTACAAGCAAAATAAACCCTTTAATTTTCTGCACATGCTTGTCAATTCTTACATTATTCAAGAGTCTAATATGTTTTAGATTAAAAATTGCCCAAATGTTTTAATAGTTTGTAAACTTATTGACTTGTGGCGACTGTGATACTGTTATTTACGGTCAATTTAGAGCTGCAGAACAGTAATGTCACATTGCCAGCCACAACGAAAGATAAGGAAACAATGTATGTATATTGAAAAAATTATGTACATACTATTAAGTTGACATTTGGTTGTGCTGCCTCTCCTAAATGTTTGTTAATAAGAATAGTCTAAGACATTCTTACTATTCCACACAATAAAGTATACAGTTAGTGTATTCATACTGTAATTGTATGTTCCACAGCTTATTTTCTACACCATATCAATGTATTTTCCATCAATGTATTTTCCATTTCCATGTTTTGTCTTGGAATAGATTACCAGGCTTCTTCTCCAAGCCACAATCAGTCGCTCTATAATGGGTTTAAATAGGAGGATAAACACGATTAGTGCTCTCTCGGTAATGCATGAGAAATCAATTATCATAATGTTGAGCTCTGGATCTAATGTGAATCAATACAGTAAGGGAGAGATACGACCAACGAGTGAAGGGTGTACAGAAGGGGTTGTATATATGTGTGGTGTGTGTGTGTGTGGGTGTGTGTGTGTGCTGTATTGGTTGTTACAATAGAGAGAAAAGACAGAGCAGTCAACAGAATGGAATTATAATGACTTCTCTATAACGGACTGCTGCTACACTCAAAGAATGCTGTAATAATAATCTCTGTCTGTCTTGCTATTGCTCTTTCCATCACAATGCTACTGAACTCCATGCTGAGAGAGAGATGGAGAAAGACAGACAGAGACAGTGACAGACAGAGACAGACAGAGAGACAGCCAGAGACACAGAGACAGAGACAGACAGAGAGACAGCCAGAGACACAGAGACAGCCAGAGACACAGAGACAGCCAGAGACACAGAGACAGACAGAGACAGACAGAGAGACAGCCAGAGACAGAGAGACAGCCAGAGACACAGAGACAGCCAGAGACAGACACAGAGACAGCCAGAGACAGAGAGACAGCCAGAGACACAGAGACAGCCAGAGAGACAGACAGAGACAGACAGAGAGACAGCCAGAGACAGACAGAGACAGCCAGAGACAGCCAGAGACACAGAGACAGCCAGAGACAGCCAGAGACAGACAGAGAGACAGACAGAGACAGACAGACAGAGACAGACAGACACAGAGAGACAGACAGACACAGAGAGACAGCCAGAGACAGAGAGACAGCCAGAGACAGACAGAGACAGAGACAGCCAGACTGAGACAGCAAAGAAAGACAGAGACAGCCAGAGACAGCCAGACATACAGAGACAGACAGACAGACAAAGACAGACAAAGACAGACAGACAAAGACAGACAGACAGAGAAAGACAGACAGAGAAAGACAGACAGACAGACTGAGACAGACAAAGAAAGACAAGTGATGATAACAGACAGTGAGAGTCTGAGGAAGAAATGAAAGGAACAACTTCATAGAAAATGGCACTTATTGTTTCCCAAGGTGAAATGAGTTGAATATAAACAGTTCTGGCTAAACAGTGCATTTGGAAACTATTCAGACCCCTTGACTTTTTCCACATTTTGTTACGTTACAGCCTTATTCAAACATTTATTACATTCTTTTGTTCCCTCAATCTACTCACAATACCCCATAATGAAACACAAAAACTGATTTAATTTTTTTTGCAAATTTATGACAAATAAAAACAGAAATAGCTTATTTACCCTTTGCTATGAGACTCAAAACTGAGCTCAGGTGCACCCTGTTTCCATTGGTCATCCTTGGGATGTTTCTAAAAGTTGACTGGAATCCATCTGTGGTAAATGCAATTGATTGGACATGATTTGGAAAGGCACACACCTGTCTATATAAGATCCCACAGTTGACAGTGCATGTCAGAGGAAAAAACAAGCCATGAGGTCGAAGGAACTGTCTGTCGAGCTCCGAGACAGGATTGTGTTGAGGCACAGATCTGGGGAAGGGTAACAAAACATTTCTGCAGCATTGAAGGTCCCCTGGAACACAGTGGCCTCCATCATTCTTAAATGGAAGAAGTTTGGAACCAAAAAGCCTCTTCCTAGAGCTGGCTGCCTTACCAAACTGAACAATTGGGGAAGAAAGGCCTTGGTCAGGGAGGTGACAAAGAACCTGATGGTCACTCTGACAGATCTCCAGAGGTCCTCTATAGAGACGGTAGAACCTTCCAGAAGGACAACCATCTCTGCTGCACTCCAACAATCAGGCCTTTATGGTAGTGGCCTGATGGAAGCCACTCCTCAGTCAAAGGCACAAGGCAACCCACTCTCTGACCATGAGAAACAAGAGTATCTGGTCTGATGAAACCAAGATTGAACTATTTGGCTTTAATGCCAATAATCACGTCTGGAGGAAACCCTATGGTGAAGAAAGTTAGTGACAGAATCATGCTGTGAAGATGTTTCCCTATTACAGCACACAGACGTATTCAGGCCTCCCTACACACACACACAGACGTATTCCTTGAGCCTCCCTATCACACACGCACACAGATGAATTCCTTGAGCATCACACGCACACAGACGTATTCCTTGAGCCTCCTAACCGCACACAGACGTATTCCTTGAGCCACCCTATCACACGCACACAGGTGAATCCTTGAGCCACCCTATCACACGCACAGGACGTATTCCTTGAGCCTCCCTATCACACGCACACAGACAATTCCTTGAGCCTCCCTATCACACGCACACAGACGTATTCCTTGAGCCTCCCTATCACACGCACACAGACGTATTCCTTGAGCCTCCCTATCACACGCACAGACGTATTCCTTGAGACTCCCTATCACACGCACACAGATATTCCTTGAGCCTCCCTACACACGCACACAGACGTATTCCTTGAGCCTCCCTATCACACAACAAAGAGCGTATTCCTTTATCACACGCAACAGATATATTCCTTGAGCCTCCCTATCACACGCACACAGACGTTTCCTTGAACCTCCCTATCACACGCACACAGACGTATTCCTTGAGCCTCCCTATCACACGCACACAGACGTATTCCTTGAACCTCCCTATCACACGCACACAGACGTAAAAACTTGAGCCTCCCTACACACTGAACACGTCAATGTCAAACTGTCCCAAGATGGGAAATGATTTCATGCTTGGATAACTGTCAGAGCCAGACAGACAACACAAGAGACAGTGAGAGAGATAAGAGAGAGAATATCACAGGAGAAGAGAGAGAGGTTAGTGAGAAGGGAGATGAGAGAGAGAGAGAGAGACAGGGAGTCCAGAGACAGAGAGAGAGAGAGAGAGAGAGAGAGAGACTCCTCAGAGAAAGAGAGAGAGAGACAGAGAGATAAATGCTTGGTTTGATAACTGACGCCTAAACCATGACCAACCTCTTTCTCTCACTCTCTCCATCTTTCAATCTTCTTCATGTGTCTGTTCCATTCCCCATCACACACCCAGATCATCATCAGCCAAAGACAAACAGCAGGAATGAAAAACAAACAGAACAGAAAACAGAAGGATGACTAGAGGAGAGAACATGTAGTTGAGGGAAGGGTAGGGAGGAAGGAAGGGTAGGAGGTGACAGTGAAACAATAGCAGGTCTTTAGAAAGCTGTGGCCATCGATGCTACTGGAAACACAGTGGATAGAACCACAGAGGGAGGGCATGGTCATAAAACTGCTCTACTGTACTGGTGTCACCTGTCTCTGCTTTGGTCCAGGTCAGACCTGGGTCAAATATGTCCATGTCTAACTATTTTTGCCTGAGTTTGCATTTTGCACTATCCCATTGGTTCCATTTTGAGATGAAATGAGTGGAGGGGAGAGGAGAGCTCAGGTTAGGGCGAGAGTGAGATCACAGAAACAGAGAGATGGGGAAACAAACATATGACATAGGGGAAATATAACCCTCCCTCTCGTTCTCTGCCTGAACCTTCTCTCTGGTCTTTGTAATGGGGTTTCCCATTGGTTGAGGCTCCCTAGTGAGGCTGAGAATAACCACCAATCAGAGGGAGGGGGCCCTTTCACATGGTTACCACAGCAACCCCTCAACTGAAAACACACAAGTGAAAGTAGAGGGGGATATCATAAAACCCCATTTGAAACAATCCTAGACTAAGTAGCTTATACAAACGCTTTCTATGGTAGCAGTGAATGTGATGTGCTGGAGCAGGCATTCATTTAAACTTCTAAGAAGATGAGAGCACAACCACAAAGCATTGGCGCTACCTACAGATGTGTTCAAAAACATACTGTTGTTGTCATGACACAATGCATCACACTGTAGGTAGAGATCGTACAGAGAAATGCTTTTACATCACCTTATTGTGTATAACAACTATATCAAATCAATCAAATGTTATTGGTCACATGCACGTGATTAGCAGATGTTATTGCAGGTGTAGTGAAATGCTTGTGCTTCTAGCTCCGGCAGTGCAGTAATATTTAACAAGTAATATCTAACAAATTGCACAACATATACTCAATACACACAAATCTAAGTAGGAATGAATTGAGACTATATACACATATGGACGAGCGAGGTCAGAGCGGAACGGACTAAGATACAGTAGAATATTATTGAATACAGTATGAACACATGAGATGAGTAATGCAAGATATGTAAATATTATTAAGTGAATGAGACACCAAAGAATAGTATAGAATACAGTATATACACATGAGACGGCAGCGTAGCCTTGTGGTTAGAGTGTTGGACTAGTAACCGGAAGGTTGCGGGTTCAAACCCCCGAGCTGACAAGGTACAAATCTGTCGTTCTGCCCCTGAACAGGCAGTAAACCCACTGTTCCCAGGCCGTCATTGAAAATAAGAATATGTTCTTAACTGACTTGCCTGGTTAAATAAAGGTAAAAAAATAAAATAATAAATAAATAAAAAAAAGATGAGTGATGCCAGATGTAAACATTATTAAGTGACTAAGATACCATAGTATAGTATAGAATACAGTATATACACATGAGATGAGTAATGCAAAGTATGTAAACATTAAGTGACTAAGATACCGTAGAATAGTATAGAATAGAGTATATACATATGAGATGAGTAATGCCAGATGTAAACATTATTAAGTGACTAAGATACCATAGTATAGTATAGAATACAGTATATACACATGAGATGAGTAATGCCAGATGTAAACATTATTAAGTGACTAAGATACCGTAGAATAGTATAGAATACAGTATATACACATGAGATGAGTAATGCAAAGTATGTAAACATTATTAAGTGACTAAGATACCATAGTATAGTATAGAATACAGTATATACACATGAGATGAGTAATGCAAAGTATGTAAACATTAAGTGACTAAGATACCGTAGAATAGTATAGAATACAGTATATACACATGAGATGAAATGCAAAGTATGTAAACATTAAGTGACTAAGATACCGTAGAATAGTATAGAATACAGTATATACACATGAGATGAGTAATGCAAAGTATGTAAACATTAAGTGACTAGATACCGTAGAATAGTATAGAATACAGTATATACACATGAGATGAGGTAATGCAAAGTATGTAAACATTAAGTGACTAAGATACCGTAGAATAGTATAGAATACAGTATATACACATGAGATGAGTAATGCAAAGTATGTAAACATTAAGTGACTAAGATACTAGAATAGTATAGAATACAGTATATACACATGAGATGAGTAATGCAAAGTATGTAAACATTAAGTGACTAAGATACCGTAGAATAGTATAGAATACAGTATATACACATGAGATGAGTAATGCAAAGTATGTAAACATTAAGTGACTAAGATACCGTAGAATAGTATAGAATACAGTATATACACATGAGATGAGTAATGCAAAGTATGTAAACATTAAGTGACTAAGATACCGTAGAATAGTATAGAATACAGTATATACACATGAGATGAGTAATGCAAACAAACATTAAGTGACTAAGATACAATAGTATAGAATACAGTATATACACATGAGATGAGTAATGCAAAGTATGTAAACATTAAGTGACTAAGATACCCTAGAATAGTATAGAATACAGTATATACACATGAGATGAGTAATGCAAAGTATGTAAACATTAAGTGACTAAGATACCGTAGAATAGTATAGAATACAGTATATACACATGAGATGAGTAATGCAAAGTATGTAAACATTAAGTGACTAAGATACCGTAGAATAGTATAGAATACAGTATATACACATGAGATGAGTAATGCAAAGTATGTAAACATTAAGTGACTAAGATACCGTAGAATAGTATAGAATACAGTATATACACATGAGATGAGTAATGCAAAGTATGTAAACATTAAGTGACTAAGATACCGTAGAATAGTATAGAATACAGTATATACACATGAGATGAGTAATGCAAAGTATGTAAACATTAAGTGACTAAGATACCGTAGAATAGTATAGAATACAGTATATACACATGAGATGAGTAATGCAAAGTATGTAAACATTAAGTGACTAAGATGCACGTAGAATAGTATAGAATACAGTATATACACATGAGATGAGTAATGCAAAGTATGTAAACATTAAGTGACTAAGATACCGTAGAATAGTATAGAATACAGTATATACACATGAGATGAGTAATGCAAAGTATGTAAACATTAAGTGACTAAGATAGTAGAATAGTATAGAATACAGTATATACACATGAGATGAGTAATGCAAAGTATGTAAACATTAAGTGACTAAGATACCGTAGAATAGTATAGAATACAGTATATACACATGAGATGAGTAATGCAAAGTATGTAAACATTAAGTGACTAAGATACCGTAGAATAGTATAGAATACAGTATATACACATGAGATGAGTAATGCAAAGTATGTAAACATTAAGTGACTAAGATACCGTAGAATAGTATAGAATACAGTATATACACATGAGATGAGTAATGCAAAGTATGTAAACATTAAGTGACTAAGATACCGTAGAATAGTATAGAATACAGTATATACACATGAGATGAGTAATGCAAAGTATGTAAACATTAAGTGACTAAGATACCGTAGAATAGTATAGAATACAGTATATACACATGAGATGAGTAATGCAAAGTATGTAAACATTAAGTGACTAAGATACCAGAATAGTATAGAATACAGTATATAACATGAGATGAGTAATGCAAAGTATGTAAACATTAAGTGACTAAGATACCGTAGAATAGTATAGAATACAGTATATACAAAGATGAGTAATGCAAAGTAAAACATTAAGTGACTAAGATACCGTAAATAATAGAATAGAGTATATACATATGAGATGAGTAATGCCAGATGTAAACATTATTAAGTGACTAAGATACCATAGTATAGTATAGAATACAGTATATACACATGAGATGAGTAATGCCAGATGTAAACATTATTAAGTGACTAAGATACCGTAGAATATTATAGAATACAGTATATACATATGAGATGAGTAATGACAGATATGTAAACATTATTAAAGTGACTAGTATTCCATTCCTTATAGTGGCCAGTGATTCCTAGTCTATGCCTATAGGCAGCAGCCTCTAATGTGCTCTTGATGGCTGTTTAACAGTCTGATGGCATTGAGGGAGAAGCTGTTTTTCAGTCTCTCGGTTCCAGCTTTGATGCACCTGTACTGACCTCGCCTTTTGGATGAGCAGTGGCTCGGGTGGTTGATATCCTTGAGGATCTTTTTGGCCTTCCTGTGACATTGGATGCTGTAGGTGTCCTGGAGGACGGGTACTTTGCTCCCGGTAATATGTTGGGCAGACCGAACCACCCTCTGGAGAGCCTTGAGGTTGCGTGCGGTGCAGTTGCCAAACCGGGCGGTGATACAGCCCGACAGTCTGCTTTCAATTGGCATCTGTTTGTGAGGGTATTAGGTGACAAGCCAAATTTCTTTAGACATTTCAACCCCAGGAGGCTCTGTTGCGCCTTCTTCACCACTCTGTCTGTGTGAGTGGTCCATTTCAGTTTGTCAGTGATGTGTATACCAAGGAACATGAAGCTTTCCACCTTCTCCACTGTCGTCCCGTCAATGTAGATACGGGGGTGCGCCCTCTACTATTTCCTGAAGTCCATTATCATCTCCTTTGTTTTGTTGACGTTGAGTGAGAGGTTGTTTTCCAGGCACCACACTCCCAGATTCCTCACCTCCCCCCTGTAGGCTGTTGCTACTGCTACTGCTACTGTTGTGCCGTCTGCAAAATTGATGATTGAGTTGGAGGTGTGTTTGGCCACGTAGTCATGGGTGAACAGGGCGTAAAGGAGGGGGTTGAGCACGCACCCTTGTTGGGCCCCAGCGTTGAGGATCAGCAGAGTGGAGGTGATGTTTCCTACCTTCACCACCTGGGGGCGGCCTGTCAAGAAGTCCAAGTCCCAGTTGCAAAGGGCGGGGTTCAGATCCAAGGCCTCGAGCTTAATGATGAGCTTGGAGGGTACTATGGTATTGAATGCTGAGCTATAGTCAATAAACATCATTCTTATACAGGTTTTCCTCTTGTCTAGATGGGTTAGGGCAGTGCACAGAGTGATGGCGATTGTATCGTCTGTGGATCTGTTTGGGCGGTAAGCAAATTGAAGTGGGTCTAGGGTGACAGGTAGGGTGGAGGTGATATGGTCCTTGACTAGTCTCTCAAAGCACATAATGATGACAGACATGAGTGCTATGGGGCGATAATCATTCAGTTCAGTTACCTTTGCCTTCTTGGGTACAGGAACAATGGTGGCCATCTTGAAGCATGTGGGGACAGCAGACTGGGATAGGGAGAGATTGAATATGTCCTTAACCACAGCAGCCAGCTGGTCTGCACATGCTCTGAGGACACAGCTCGGGATGCCATCTGGGCCAGCAGCCTTGTGAGGGTTAACACGTTTAAATGTTTTACTCACATCGGCCACGGGGAAGGAGAGCCCACAGTTCTTGGTAGCGGGCCGCGTTGGTGGCACTGTGTTATCCTCAAAGCGTGCGAAGAACGTGTTTAGCCTGTCCAGAAGCAAGATGGCGGTCTCGACGACGTGGCTGGTCTTCCATTTTCAGTCCGTGATTGTCTGTTGTCCCTGCCACATACGACTTGTGTCCGAACCGTTGAATTGCGACTACACTTTATCTCTATACAGACGTTTAGCTTGTTTGATTGCCTTGCAGAGTGAATAACTACACTGTTTATATTCTGCCATATTACCAGTCGCCTTGCCAATGTTAAGTGAAGTGAAATGATTTTTTTTTTTAAACAATTCTAAACGGAAAAGTGGTGCGTGCATATCACCCCCTTTGCTGTGAAGTCCCTAAATAAGATCTGGTGCAAACAATTACCTTCAGAAGTCACATAATTAGTTAAATAAAGTCCACCTGTGTGCAATCTAAGTGTCACATGATCTGTCACATGATCTCAGGATATACAGTGCCTTGCGAAAGTATTCGGCCCCCTTGAACTTTGCGACCTTTTGCCACATTTCATGCTTCAAACATAAAGATATAAAACTGTATTTTTTTGTGAAGAATCAACAACAAGTGGGACACAATCATTAAGTGGAACGACATTTATTGGATATTTCAAACTTTTTTAACAAATCAAAAACTGAAAAATTGGGCGTGCAAAATTATTCAGCCTCTTTACTTTCAGTGCAGCAAACTCTCTCCAGATGTTCAGTGAGGATCTCTGAATGATCCAATGTTGACCCAAATGACTAATGATGATAAATACAATCCACCTGTGTGTAATCAAGTCTCCGTATAAATGCACCTGCACTGTGATAGTCTCAGAGGTCCGTTAAAAGCAGAGAGCATCATGAAGAACAAGGAACACACCAGGCAGGTCCGAGATACTTTTGTGAAGAAGTTTAAAGCCGGATTTGGATACAAAAAGATTTCCCAAGCTTTAAACATCCCAAGGAGCACTGTGCAAGCGATAATATTGAAATGGAAGGAGTATCAGACCACTGCAAATCTACCAAGACCTGGCCGTCCCTCTAAACTTTCAGCTCATACAAGGAGAAGACTGATCAGAGATGCAGCCAAGAGGCCCATGATCACTCTGGATGAACTGCAGAGATATACAGCTGAGGTGGGAGACTCCACGCCCTCCTACACACCTCTTAGCAGGAGCCCACGCACTCCTACACACCTCTTATCAGGAGTCCATGCCCTCCTACACACCTCTTAGCAGGAGCCCACGCCCTCCTACACACCTCTTAGCAGGAGCCCAAGCCCTCCTACACACCTCTTAGCAGGAGCCCACGCCCTCCTACACACCTCTTAGCAGGAGCCCACGCCCCTCCACACCTCTTAGCAGGAGCCCACGCCCTTCTACACACCTCTTAGCAGGAGCCCACGCCCTCCTACACACCTCTTAGCAGGAGCCCAAGCCCTCCTACACACCTCTTAACAGGAGCCCACGCCCTCCTACACACCTCTTATCAGGAGTCCATGCCCTCCTACACACCTCTTAGCAGGAGCCCACGCCCTCCTATACACCTCTTAGCAGGAGCCCAAGCCCTCCTACACACCTCTTAGCAGGAGCCCAAGCCCTCCTATACACCTCTTAGCAGGAGCCCAAGCCCTCCTACACACCTCTTAGCAGGAGCCCAAGCCCTCCTATACACCTCTTAGCAGGAGCCCAAGCCCTCCTATACACCTCTTAGCAGGAGCCCACGCCCTCCTACACACCTCTTAACAGGAGCCCACGCCCTCCTTCACGGTTCTTCTAATCCTTCGTCTGGATCATTATTGGCATGACTTGGAGTGTGTGTGTGTGCGTGTGTGCGTGTGTGCGTGCGTGTGTGGTGTGTCCACAGGGACTTGACGTCACAGTCTGAGTCCCAGCCTGTAAGAGCCTTAACATTCAGGAATGACCTACTACTGCAGGAAGAGGTGCAGACAGACACGTTTCTAATAAGCAGTGAAGGTAGTCCAGCATGGGGCAGCAGGGTAGCCTAGTGGTTAGAGCATTGGACTAATAACCGAAAGGTTGCAAGTTTGAATCCCCGAGCTGACAAGGTACAAATCTGTCGTTCTGCCCCTGAACAGGCAGTTAACCCACTGTTCCTAGGCCATCATTGAAAATAAGAATTTGTTCTTAACTGACTTGCCTAGTAAAATAAATAAAATAATTTAAAAAATGTCCTTACCTGTGCAGGTGAAACACTTGACGTGGAAGTGTGTGTCCTGAACGCGTACCACCTCTCCCTTACACACCTCCCGACAACGCTGGCACCGGATAGGTCCAGAGCTCCGCTCACTGCCCAAAGAGCCCTGCTGATAGGCTGTAGAGAGAGAGAGCAAAGCTGACCTCATCCAATCATAGCAGTCAATATGTGTCTCCCAGATGGCTCCCTATACAGTTCACTACTATTGAACATGGCCCATAGGGCTCTGCTCTATGTGGGGAATAGGGAGCCATCTGGGATGCAACCAACAATACAAACCAGTCAGCATATATAATCTGTACTATACTGCAGTCGGCAAGAGCTGTGTTCACAGACTGCCATTACATGCAGTAATATATATATATAGACTGTTAATGTATAGTGTACGTTGAGGAGAAGGATTTACATAATCATATCACTGTGTTCTGCTCACACTTGTTATGAAGCTGTCACCTCTACAAGCTCTCTCTCTCTCCCTCCACCTCCTCATCGACTCTCTCTACCTGTCTATCGTGCCCTGTATGCATATTGCTCACTCCCACATTCTATAATAGGTGATTGTTTCCTTCACAATACTGGCAACACAGTTGACCAATCTCAGTATTTCTGGCCAGGCACACCCTAATAGGGAGAGAACACAACACAGTTGACCAATCTCAGTATTTCTGGCCAGGCACACCCTAATAGGGAGAGAACACAACACAGTTGACCAATCTCAGTATTTCTGGCCAGGCACACCCTAATAGGGAGAGAACACAACACAGTTGACCAATCTCAGTATTTCTGGCCAGGCACACCCTAATAGGGAGAGAACACAACACACAACACAGTTGACCAATCTCAGTATTTCTGGCCAGGCACACCCTAATAGGGAGAGAACACAACACACAACACAGTTGACCAATCTCAGTATTTCTGGCCAGGCACACCCTAATAGGGAGAGAACACAACACACAACACAGTTGACCAATCTCAGTATTTCTGGCCAGGCACAACACAAAGGGGAAACTCTAACACTAAGACTAGTTTGTTGTATTAACACAGGATCAAGGGGGAACGGTGTATGTCTGCCACTATATTATATTACAATTAGGTCTGAGGAATCAAAAAAAAAACTCCACAGGTTTCCACAGACATGCCAATAACAAAGTGGGTACGAGACACGTGTGTGTGTGTGTGTGTGTGTGTGTGTGTGTGTGTGTGTGTGTGTGTGTGTGTGTGTGTGTGTGTGTGTGTGTGTGTGTGTGTGTGTGTGTGTGTGTGAGTATAGATTAACCCAGTTCTCTGTGTCACAGGGGAAGTAGTGTGTGCCAGGTAGAGTAATCCTCTAGGCTTCTGCCCTCTGGAGAGGAGAGGAGACGGGAGAGGAGGGGTGAGGGGAGAGAGAAGAGGAGAGGAGATGGGGGAGGAGATGGGAGAGGAGGGGTGAGGGGAGAGAAGAGGGTTGAGGAGAGGGGTGAGGGGAGAGAGAAGAGGAGAGGGGAGAGGAGGGGTGAGGGGAGAGAAGAGGGTTGAGGAGATGGGTGAGGGGTGAGAGAGAAGAGGAGAGGAGTCGGGAGAGTCGGGGTGAGGGGAGAGAAAAGAGGAGAGGAGGGGTGAGGGGTGAGAGAGAAGAGGAGAGGAGTCGGGAGAGGGGGTGAGGGGAAAGAGAAGAGACGGGAGAGTCGGGGTGAGGGGAGAGAAAAGAGGAGAAGAGGGGTGAGGGGTGAGAGAGAAGAGGAGAGGAGGGGTGAGGGGAGAGAAAAGAGGAGAGTCGGGGTGAGGGGAGAGAAAAGAGGAGAGTCGGGGTGAGGGGAGAGAAAAGAGGAGAGGAGAGGAGAGGAGGGGTGAGGGGTGAGAGAGAAGAGGAGAGGATGGGTGAGGGGAGAGAAAAGAGGAGAGGAGAGGAGAGGAGGGGTGAGGGGTGAGAGAGAAGAGGATAGGAGGGGTGAGGGGAGAGAAAAGAGGAGAGGAGAGGAGGGGTGAGGGGTGAGAGAGAAGAGGAGAGGACCCTATGGGACTCCTGGTTGTGATTCTGCTGCTATTTCTGCGCGGACCTCAACACCTGCTGAGAGCTCACACCACAAGGGATTGTGGGACATTGGAGGTGACAGGTCCCTCGTACTCTCTCTCTCTACTCTCTCTCTCCCCACTGAGATAAAGAGAACAGAAGAGAGGGAGGGAGAGGAGAAGAGAGAGGGATGAAGAGAACAGAAGAGAGGGAGGGGGAGGAGGAGAAGAGAGGGATGAAGAGAACAGAAGAGAGGGATGAAGAGAAGAGCAGAGAGGGAGGAAGAGAACAGCAGAGAGGGGAGGGAGAGAACAGAAGAGAGGGATGAAGAGAACAGCAGAGAGGGAGGAGAGAGAACAGAAGAGAGGGAGGGGAGAGAGACAGCAGAAGAGGAAGAGGGGAGGGAACAGAAGAGAGGGATGAAGAGAACAGCAGAGAGGGAGGGAGAGAACAGAAGAGAGGGAGGGAGAGGAGGAGAAGAGAGGGATGAAGAGAACAGAAGAGAGGGAGGGAGAGGAGGAGAAGAGAGGGATGAAGAGAACAGAAGAGAGGGAGGGAGAGAACAGAAGAGAGGGAGGGAGAGAACAGAAGAGAGGGAGGGAGAGGAGGAGAAGAGAGGGAGGAAGAGAACAGAAGAGAGGGAGGGAGAGGAGAAGAGAGAGGGATGAAGAGAACAGAAGAGAGGGAGGGAGAGGAGGAGAGAGAGGGATGAAGAGAACAGAAGAGAGGGAGGGAGAGGAGGAGAAGAGAGGGATGAAGAGAACAGAAGAGAGGGAGGGAGAGAACAGAAGAGAACAGGAGAGGGAGAGGAGGAGAGAAGAGAGGGATGAAGAGAACAGAAGAGAGGGAGGGATGAAGAGAACAGAAGAAGAGGGGATGAAGAGAACAGACGAGAGGGAGGGAGAGGAGGAGAAGAGAGGGATGAAGAGAACAGAAGAGAGGGAGGGAGAGGAGGAGAAGAGAGGGATGAAGAGAACAGAAGAGAGGGAGGGGAGGAGGAGAAGAGAGGGATGAAGAGAACAGAAGAGAGGGGGGAGGGGAGGAGAAGAGAGGGATGAAGAGAACAGAAGAGAGGGAGGGGGAGGAGGAGAAGAGAGGGATGAAGAGAACAGAAGAGGAGAGGGAGAGAGAACAGAAGAGAGAGAGGGATGAAGAGAACAGAAGAGAGGGATGAAGAGAACAGAAGAGAGGGATGAAGAGAACAGAAGAGAGGGAGGGAGAGGAGGAGAGAGGGATGAAGAGAACAGAAGAGAGGGAGGGAGAGAACAGAAGAGAGGGATGAAGAGAACAGAAGAGAGGGATGAAGAGAACAGAAGAGGGGGGGAGAGGAGAAGAGAGAGGGATGAAGAGAACAGAAGAGAGGGAGGGAGAGGAGAAGAGAGAGGGATGAAGAGAACAGAAGAGAGGGAGGGAGAGGAGAAGAGAGAGGGATGAAGAGAACAGAAGAGAGGGAGGGAGAGGAGAAGAGAGGGATGAAGAGAACAGAGAGGGAGAGGGAGGGAGAGGAGGAGAAGAGAGGGATGAAGAGAACAGAAGAGGGAGGGAGAGGAGAAGAGAGGGATGAAGAGAACAGAAGAGAGGGAGGGAGAGGAGAAGAGAGGGATGAAGAGAACAGAAGAGAGGGAGGGATGAAGAGAACAGAAGAGAGGGGGATGAAGAGGGAGGAGAGAGAACAGAAGAGAGGGATGAAGGAGAACAGAAGAGAGGGATGAAGAGAACAGAAGAGAGGGAGGGAGAGGAGAGAGAAAGAGGGATGAAGAGAACAGAAGAGGGGGGAGGGAGAGGAGAGAGAGAGGATGAAGAGAACAGAGGAGAGGAGGGAGAGGAGGAGAAGAGAGGGCTGAAGAGAACAGAAGAGAGGGATGAAGAGAGGGATGAACAGAAGAGAGGAGAGGAGAGGAGAAGAGAGAGGGATGAAGAGAACAGAGGAGAGGGAGGGAGAGGAGAAGAGAGAGGGATGAAGAGAACAGAAGAGAGGGAGGGAGAGGAGGAGAAGAGAGGGATGAAGAGAACAGAAGAGAGGGAGGGAGAGGAGGAGAAGAGAGGGATGAAGAGAACAGAAGAGAGGGGGAGGGATGAAGAGAACAGAAGAGAGGGATGAAGAGAACAGAAGAGAGGGATGAAGAGAACAGAAGAGAGGGATGAAGAGAACAGAAGAGAGGGATGAAGAGAACAGAAGAGAGGGATGAGAGAGAACAGAAGAGAGGGATGAAGAGAACAGAAGAGAGGGATGAAGAGAACAGAAGAGAGGGATGGAAGAGAACAGAATATAGAGAGGGGGATGAAGAGAACAGAAGAGAGAGGGATGAAGAGAACAGAAGAGAGGGATGAAGAGAACAGAAGAGAGGGAGGGGGAGGAGGAGAGAGAGGGATGAAGAGAACAGAAAATAGGGAGGGGAGGAGGAGAAGAAGAGAGGGATGAAGAGAACAGAAAATAGGGAGGGAGAGGAGGAGAAGAGAGGGATGAAGAGAACAGAAGAGAGGGAGGGAGAGGAGGAGAGAGAGGGATGAAGAGAACAGAAAATAGGGAGGGGGAGGAGGAGAGAGAGGGATGAAGAGAACAGAAGAGAGGGAGGGGGAGGAGGAGAGAGAGGGATGAAGAGAACAGAAGAGAGGGAGGGAGAGAACAGAAGAGAGGGAGGGGAGGGAGGAGAGAGAGGGATGAAGAGAACAGAAAATAGGGAGGGGGAGGAGGAGAATAGAGAGGGATGAAGAGAACAGAAGAGAGGGAGGGAGAGGAGGAGAAGAGAGGGATGAAGAGAACAGAAGAGAGGGAGGGGGAGGAGGAGAGAGAGGGATGAAGAGAACAGAAAATAGGGAGGGGGAGGAGGAGAATAGAGAGGGATGAAGAGAACAGAAGAGAGGAGGGAGAGGAGGAGAAGAGAGGGATGAAGAGAACAGAAGAGAGGGAGGGAGAGGAGGAGAGAGAGGGATGAAGAGAACAGAAAATAGGGAGGGGAGGAGGGGATGAAGAGAACAGAAGAGAGGGATGAAGAGAGACAGAAAATAACAGGGAGGGAGGGAGGAGAAGAGAGGGATGAAGAGAACAGAAGAGAGGGAGGGGGAGGAGGAGAGAGAGGGATGAAGAGAACAGAAGAGAGGGAGGGAGAGGAGGAGAGAGGGATGAAGAGAACAGAAGAGAGGCAGGGAGAGGAGAAGAGAGAGGGATGAAGAGGAGGAGAAGAGAGGGATGAAGAGAACAGAAGAGAGGCAGGGAGAGGAGGAGAGAAAGAGGGATGAAGAGAACAGAAGAGAGGGAGGGAGAGGAGGAGAGAGACTCACCTCAGCTAAATCCAAAGCATGTGGTTATTAGCTGTAGTAAGTCAGTGACCAGTAGTCTCTCAGCATAGTCTCTCTCTCTCTACCCCCTCTATCTTCCCCTCTCTCTCACCCCCCCTCTTTCTCCAGACCTTGGGGAGGGTCTCGAGCTTAATGACGATTTTGGAGGGTACTATGGTGTTGAATAATGAGTTGTAGTTGATGAACAGCATTCTTACGTAGGCATTCCTCTTGTCCAGATGGGTTAGGGCAGTGTGCAGTGTGATTGCGATTGCGTCGTCTGTGGACTTATTGGGGCGGTAAGCAAATTGGAGTGGGTCTAGGGTGTCAGGTAGGGTGGAGGTGATATGGTCCTTGACTGGTCTCTCAAAGCACTTCATGATGACGGAAGTGAGTGCTACGGGGCAATAGTCATTTAGCTCAGTTACCTTAGCTTTCTTGGGAACAGGAACAATGGTGACCCTCTTGAAGCATGTGGGAACAGCAGACTGGGATTGATTGAATATGTCCGTAAACACACCAGCCAGATGGTCTGGGCTTTCTCAGAGGACGCGGCTAGGTATAAGGTCTGGGCCGGCAGCCTTGCGAGGCTTAACATGTTCAAATGTTTTACTCACGTTGGCTGCAGTGAAGGAGAGCCCGCAAATTTTGGTAGCGGGCCATGTCGGTGGCACGGTATTGTCTTCAAAGCGAGCAAAGAAGTTGTTTAGTTTGTCTGGGAGCAAGACATCTTGGTCCGCGACAGGGCTGGTTTTCTTTGTGTAGTCGGTGATTGACTGTAGACCCTGCCACATACCTCTCATGTCTGAGCCGATGAATTGCGACTCTACTTTGTCTCTATGCTGACGCGCAGCTTGTTTGATTGCCTTGTGGAGGGAATAGCTACACTGTTTGTATTGAGTCATGTTTTCTGTCGCCTTGCCCTGATTGAAAGCCGTAGTTTGCGCTTTCAGTTTTGCGCGAATGCTGCCATCAATCCACGGTTTCTGGTTGGGGAAGGATTTAATAGCCGCTGTGGGTACAACATCACGGATGGACTTGCTAATAAACTCGCTCACCGAATTAGCGTATTCATCAATGTTGTTGTCCGACGCTATGTGGAACATATCCGACGCTATGTGGAATCCGATTGGTCGGACCAGCGTTGAATAGACCTGAGCACGGGCGTTTCCTGTTTTAGTTCCTGTCTATAGGCTGGGAGCAACAAAATGGAGTCGTGGTCAGATTTCCCGAAAGGAGGGCGGGGGAGGGCTTTGTATGTGTCGCAGAAGTTAGAATAACAATGATCCAGGATTTTGCCAGCACGGGTCGCGCATTCGATATGCTGATAAAATTTAGGGAGCCTTGTTTCCAGATTAGCCTTGTTAAAATCTCCAGCTACAATAAATTCAACCGCAGGATATGTGGTTTCTAGTTTACATAGAGTCCAATGAAGTTCTTTCAGGGCCGTCGATGTTTCTGCTTGGGGGGGAATATACACGACTGTGATTATAATCGAAGAGGTAGAGGTCTCTTGGTAGATAATTCAGCTCCGTCAATCACTCCTGAGTTCCATCAATCACTCCGGGGCTGCAGTCACCTATCCGGACCCGTTTTACTGCCTACGCGGAGCCCCACCGGGCCTTCACAACTGGACTGCCGACGTTATCTACCCGAAGGAGATCCGGCTGGCTCCTCCGTCGCGACGTTACCTGAATGCCCATCTGCGGCCTGCTAACCGTTAGCTGTCTTACCGGCTGCTATCTGAATAGACAATCGGACATTATTATTATTATTATGTTTTCTTCTTGGGCCTCTATAACTATATCTATTGTTTTTATTTTTGTTGTTGTTGTGTGATTTGGATTAATCCCCTCTACCACACGGAACCCCACTAATCTACTGACGGAACGCAAGAGGTGGCTAACAACAGACCTCCATCCTATGCTAGCTTGCTACCGATGGCCTGGCTAGCTGTCTAAATCGCCGTGACCCCCAACCGACCTCTCCACTCACTGGACCCTTTTGATCACTCGACTAAGCATGCCTCTCCTTAATGTCAATATGTCTTGTCCATTGCTGTTCTGGTTAGTGTTTATTGGCTTATTTCACTGTAGACCCTCTAGTCCTGCTCACTATACCTTATCCAACCTATTAGTTCCACCACCCAAACATGCAATGACATCTCCTGGTTTCAATGATGTTTCTAGAGACAATATCTCTCTCTTCATCACTCAATACCTAGGTTTACCTCCACAGTATTCCATCCTACCATACCTTTGTCTGTACATTATACCTTGATGCTATTTTATCGCCCCCAGAAACCTCCTTTTACTCTCTGTTCCAGACGTTCTAGACAACCAATTCTTATTGCTTTCAGCCGCACCCTTATTCTACTCCTCCTATGTTCCTCTGGCGATGTAGAGGTGAATCCAGGCCCTGCAGTGCCTAGCTCCACTCCTATTCCCCAGGCGCTCTCTTTTGATGACTTCTGTAACCGTAATGGCCTTGGTTTCATGCATGTTAACATTAGAAGCCTCCTTTGTTCTATTCACTGCTTTAGCACACTCTGCCAACCCGGATGTTCTAGCTGTGTCTGAATCCTGGCTTAGGAAGACCACCAAAAATTCAGAAATTTTAATTCCAAACTACAACATTGTCAGACAAGATAGAATTGCCAAAGGGGGCGGTGTTGCAATCTACTGCAAAGATAGCCTGCAGAGTTCTGTCCTACTATCCAGGTCTGTAACCAAACAATTTGAACTTCTACTTTTAAAAATCCACCTCTCTAAAAACAAGTCTCTCACCGTTGCAGCCTGCTATAGACCACCCTCTGCCCCCAGCTGTGCTCTGGACACCATATGTGAACTGATTGCCCCCCATCTATCTTCAGAGCTCGTGCTGCTAGGCGACCTAAACTGGAAAATGCTTAACACCCCAGCCATCCTACAATCTAAACTTGATGCCCTCAATCTCACACAAATTATCAATGAACCTACCAGGTACCTCCCCAAAGTCTTAAAAACGGGCACCCTCATAGATATCATCCTAACCAACTTCCACTATAAATACACCTCTGCTGTCTTCAACCAAGATCTCAGCGATCACTGCCTCATTGCCTGCATCCGTAATGGGTCAGCGGTCAAACGACCTCCACTCATCACTGTAAAACGCTCCCTGAAACACTTCAGCGAGCAGGCCTTTCTAATCGACCTGGCCGGTGTATCCTTGAAGGATATGGATCTCATCCCGTCAGTAGAGGATGCCTGGATATTTTTTTTAAATGCCTTCCTAACCATCTTAAATAAACATGCACCATTCAAGAAATTTAGAACCAGGAACAGATATAGCCCTTGGTTCTCCCCAGACCTGACTGCCCTTAACCAACACAAAAACATCCTATGGCGTTCTGCATTAGCATCGAACAGCCCCCGTGATATGCAGCTGTTCAGGGAAGCTAGAAAACATTATGCACAGGCAGTTAGAAAAGCCAAGGCTAGCTTTTTCAAGCAGAAATTTGCTTCCTGCAACACTAACTCAAAAAAGTTCTGGGACACTGTAAAGTCCATGGAGAATAAGAACACCTCCTCCCAGCTGCCCACTGCACTGAAGATAGGAAACACTGTCACCACTGATAAATCCACCATAATTGAGAATTTCAATAAGCATTTTTCTACGGCTGGCCATGCTTTCCACCTGGCTACTCCTACCCCGGTCAACAGCACTGCACCCCCAACAGCAACTCGCCCAAGCCTTCCCCATTTCTCCTTCTCCCAAATCCATGCAGCTGATGTTCTGAAAGAGCTGCAAAATCTGGAGCCCTACAAATCAGCCGGGCTAGACAATCTGGACCCTTTCTTTCTAAAATTATCTGCCGAAATTGTTGCCACCCCTATGACTAGCCTGTTCAACCTCTCTTTCGTGTCGTCTGAGATTCCCAAAGATTGGAAAGCAGCTGCGGTCATCCCCCTCTTCAAAGGGGGGGACACTCTTGACCCAAACTGCTACAGACCTATATCTATCCTACCATGCCTTTCTAAGGTCTTCGAAAGCCAAGTCAACAAACAGATTACCGACCATTTCGAATCTCACCATACCTTCTCTGCTATGCAATCTGGTTTCAGAGCTGGTCATGGGTGCACCTCAGCCAAGGTCCTAAACAATATCTTCGCCATCGATAAGAAACATTACTGTGCAGCCGTATTCATTGATCTGGCCAAGGCTTTCGACTCTGTCAATCACCACATCCTCATCGACAGACTCGACAGCCTTGGTTTCTCAAATGATTGCCTCGCCTGGTTCACCAACTACTTCTCTGATAGAGTTCAGTGTGTCAAATCGGAGGGTCTGCTGTTGGACCTCTGGCAGTCTCTATGGGGGTGCCACAGGGTTCAATTCTTGGACCGACTCTCTTCTCTGTATACATCAATGAGGTCGCTCTTGCTGCTGGTGAGTCTCTGATCCACCTCTACGCAGACGACACCATTCTGTATACTTCCGGCCCTTCTTTGGACACTGTGTTAACAACCCTCCAGGCAAGCTTCAATGCCATACAACTCTCCTTCCGTGGCCTCCAATTGCTCTTAAATACAAGTAAAACTAAATGCATGCTCTTCAACCGATCGCTACCTGCACCTACCCGCCTGTCCAACATCACTACTCTGGACAGCTCTGACTTAGAATACGTGGACAACTACAAATACTTAGGTGTCTGGTTAGACTGTAAACTCTCCTTCCAGACCTATATCAAACATCTCCAATCCAAAGTTAAATCTAGAATTGGCTTCCTATTTCGCAACAAAGCATCCTTCACTCATGCTGCCAAACATACCCTTGTAAAACTACCATCCTACCAATCCTCGACTATGGCGATGTCATTTACAAAATAGCCTCCAATACCCTACTCAACAAATTGGATGCAGTCTATCACAGTGCAATCCGTTTTGTCACCAAAGCCCCATATACTACCCACCATTGCGACCTGTACGCTCTCGTTGGCTGGCCCTCGCTTCATACTCGTCGCCAAACCCACTGGCTCCATGTCATCTACAAGACCCTGCTAGGTAAAGTCCCCCCTTATATCAGCTCGCTGGTCACCATAGCATCTCCCACCTGTAGCACACGCTCCAGCAGGTATATCTCTCTAGTCACCCCCAAAACCAATTCTTTCTTTGGCCGCCTCTCCTTCCCGTTCTCTGCTGCCAATGACTGGAACGAACTTCAAAAATCTCTGAAATTGGAAACACTTATCTCCCTCACTAGCTTTAAGCACCAACTGTCAGAGCAGCTCACAGATTACTGCACCTGTACATAGCCCACCTATAATTTAGCCCAATCAACTACCTCTTTCCCAACTGTATTTAATTTATTTATTTATTTTGTTCCTTTGCACCCCATTATTTTTATTTCTACTTTGCACATTCTTCCATTGCAAAACTACCATTCCAGTGTTTTACTTGCTATATTGTATTTACTTTGCCACCATGGCCTTTACCTCCCTTCTCACTTTTTTTTATTTTTTTTTTACCTTTATTTAAGAACAAATTCTTATTTTCAATGACGGACTAGGAACAGTGGGTTAACTGACTGTTCAGGGGCAGAACGACAGATTTGTACCTTGTCAGCTCGGGGATTTGAACTTGCAACCTTCTGGTTACTAGTCCAACCACTAGGCTACCCTGCCGCCCCACCCTGCTCACATTGTATATAGACTTGTTTATACTGTATTATTGACTGTATGTTTGTTTTCCTCCATGTGTAACTCTGTGTCGTTGTATCTGTCGAACTGCTTTGCTTTATCTTGGCCAGGTCGCAATTGTAAATGAGAACTTGTTCTCAACTTGCCTACCTGGTTAAATAAAGGTGAAATAAAAATAAATAAAAATATGTGAAGAATGCAACAAAGATGCAGAATCATCTGGCCAAGTGCATAAAGTTCCCTCAGCGCTCACAGCAAGCAACCTCTGTCAAAAGTCCCTCTACTTCTATTTGAGGTGAAAATGATGAATCAGATACCTTATCGATAGCACCAACTCATGGTCCTCCTGGAAGATTTTTGGACTCAATGGAGGAACGTAGTCTGATAAATGCTGATGAATGTCTTGCTCAAGCTGTGTATGCAACTGTTTCATCTCTGATGCTCAACAGGCAATGTGTATTGGAAGATATTTATGAATGTTCTTCGCCCAGCCAACCAGACATGCTTTATCTACTCATTTGCTGGATGCAGAGTTCAAGTGAATGTCAAGTGAAGGTCAAGCAAATCATAGATAAAGCAGACTGCATTGCAATCATCTCTGATGGGTGGTCGAATGTTCTTGGGCAAGGAATAATTAACTACATCTTCTCCACCCCTCAACCAGTGTTCTACAAGAGCACAGATACAAGGGACAACAGACACACCGGTCTCTACATTGCAGATGAGCTGAAGGTTGTTATCATGACCTTGGACCACAAAAGGTATTTGCACTGGTGACAGACAATGCTGCGAACATGAAGGCTGCTTGGTCTAAAGTGGGGGAATCTTACCCTCCCATCACACCCATTGGCTGTGCTGCTCATGCATTGAATCTGCTCCTCAAGGACATAATGGCACTGAAAACAATGGATACCCTCTACAAGAGAGCCAAGGAAATGGTTAGGTATGTGAACGGTCATCAAGTTGCAGCAGCAATCTACCTCACCAAGCAATGTGAGAAGAATAAGAGCACCACATTGGAACTGCCCAGAAACACCTGCTGGGGTGTTGTCATCATCATGTTTGAAAGAGTCTCTCCAAGAAATAGCCATATCACAGAATGCCAATATGGACAGCCCCATCAAGAGGATCCTCCTGGATGATGTATTTTGGGAGAGAGTGGTAAGCAGCCTAAAACTCCTGAAACCTATAGCAGTAGCCATTGCATGGATTGAGGGAGACAATGCCATCCTGTCTGATGTTCAGACTCTGCTTGCAGATGTAAGAGAATAAATCCGTACTGCCCTGCCCACTTCACTGTTGCTCCAAGCAGAGGAAACTGCAGTTCTGAAATACATCAAAAAGCGTGAAGACTTCTGCCTGAAGCCCATACACGCCGCAGCGTACATGTTGGACTGCTAGCAGGAGCACCCTGTCTGGTGCAGAGATCAACAAGGCCTTTGGTGTCATCAATACCATGTCTTGCCACCTTGGCCTGGATGAGGACAAGGTTCTTGGCAGTCTGGCGAAGTACACTTCCAAGTAAGGGCTTTGGGATGGAGATGCAATATGGCAGTCGTGCCAACATACTTCATCAGCCACCGGGTGGAAGGGACTTTGTGGATTTGAGGCTCTTTCCCCTGTTGCCTCCATCATCCTCCAAATCTGATCAACATCAACCATCTCAGAGTGCCACTGGTCCGTGTTTGGGAACATACACACACCAAAGCACGCAACAGGTTGACCAATACAAGGGTTGAAAAATTGGTGGCCATCCAGGCAAATTTGAGGCTTTTTGAGCCTGACCACGAGCCATCCTCAACAAAGTTGGAAAGTGACAGTAAAGATGAGGCCTCAGAGTCTGATGTTCAAGAGGTGGACATTGAGGACATCCAGGGAGAAGATATGGAAGCCTGAGAGGAAAACAACCAAAGCTTTAGTTTCTAGACTATAATTTTATAGATGTACGTTGAAAAGATTTTTGAGAGATGCAATGGAACATTGGGGATCTTTCAATATTCCCTTTCTTTTGTTGTTCAAGGAAATCATCCCATGTGGAGAGTCAGCCTATTTAATTCAAGTTCAATTCGTAACTACATTTTTTTAAATGTATTATTTTTGTTGGAAGAATTTTCAATTATGTCTACATAAAGGTGTATGTTTCTGTATCCATATGACAATGCAATGCAAAAAAACATTGACATTTAAATGGTAATAATATTAATTTGCATATATTTCAGTTAATTTCCAAATTTCCATTAATTCCCACGGAAAGTTTCCACTTCTGAATATTCCACAAAATGTGAAACCCTAGTGCTGTGACATCACGGACAGACCATGTCACTCTACGGCGAGAGAGGAGGGTAAGATTGTCTCTAGTAGATAGACCACATGATGATTCACACCAGCCCCCCCCCCCCCCTCAAGGACTCAGTGTGTCCATCAGTGTGTTCATCACAGGAGTGATAAGTCCTGTACTCAACTGGTCAGCCCTGATGGCCAGAAATACTTCTGTTTCTCAATCCTCAGTCCATGAACTGTTACCTGTCTCTGGGATGTTGGTAAGCCAACCTTCCCCCTCAGTTGGTTAAATGAGGACTGTTACCAGTCTCTGGGATGTTGGTAAACATCAGTTGGTTAACTGAGGACTGGTACCTGTCTCTGGGATGTTGGTAAACATCAGTTGGTTAACTGAGGACTGTTACCTGTCTCTGGGATGTTGGTAAACATCAGTTGGTTAACTGAGGACTGGTACCTGTAATCCTCTAGATATAATGACACGTCACCATGCTGCTGTAATCCTCTAGATATAATGACACATCACCATGCTGCTGTAATCCTCTAGATATAATGACACATCACCATGCTGCTGTAATCCTCTAGATATAATGACACGTCACCATGCTGCTGTAATCCTCTAGATATAATGACACATCACCATGCTGCTGTAATCCTCTAGATATAATGACACGTCACCATGCTGCTGTAATCATCTAGATATAATGACACATCACCATGCTGCTGTAATCCTCTAGATATAATGACACATCACCATGCTGCTGTAATCCTCTAGATATAATGACACATCACCATGCTGCTGTAATCCTCTAGATATAATGACACGTCACCATGCTGCTGTAATCATCTAGATATAATGACACATCACCATGCTGCTGTAATCCTCTAGATATAATGACACATCACCATGCTGCTGTAATCCTCTAGATATAATGACACATCACCATGCTGCTGTAATCATCTAGATATAATGACAACACCACACATCACCATGCTGCTGTAATCCTCTAGATATAATGACACATCACCATGCTGCTGTAATCCTCTAGATATAATGACACATCACCATGCTGCTGTAATCCTCTAGATATAATGACACATCACCATGCTGCTGTAATCCTCTAGATATAATGACACATCACCATGCTGCTGTAATCCTCTAGATATAATGACACATCACCATGCTGCTGTAATCATCTAGATATAATGACACACCATCACCATGCTGCTGTAATCCTCTAGATATAATGACACATCACCATGCTGCTGTAATCCTCTAGATATAATGACACGTCACCATGCTGCTGTAATCATCTAGATATAATGACAACACACACATCACCATGCTGCTGTAATCCTCTAGATATAATGACACATCACCATGCTGCTGTAATCCTCTAGATATAATGACACATCACCATGCTGCTGTAATCCTCTAGATATAATGACAACACACATCACCATGCTGCTGTAATCCTCTAGATATAATGACACATCACCATGCTGCTGTAATCCTCTAGATATAATGACAACACACATCACCATGCTGCTGTAATCCTCTAGATATAATGACACATCACCATGCTGCTGTAATCCTCTAGATATAATGACACGTCACCATGCTGCTGTAATCCTCTAGATATAATGACACGTCACCATGCTGCTGTAATCCTCTAGATATAATGACACATCACCATGCTGCTGTAATCCTCTAGATATAATGACACATCACCATGCTGCTGTAATCCTCTAGATATAATGACACATCACCATGCTGCTGTAATCCTCTAGATATAATGACACGTCACCATGCTGCTGTAATCCTCTAGATATAATGACACATCACCATGCTGCTGTAATCCTCTAGATATAATGACACGTCACCATGCTGCTGTAATCCTCTAGATATAATGACACATCACCATGCTGCTGTAATCCTCTAGATATAATGACACATCACCATGCTGCTGTAATCATCTAGATATAATGACAACACACAGGTCACCATGCTGCTGTAATCATCTAGATATAATGACACATCACCATGCTGCTGTAATCCTCTAGATATAATGACACGTCACCATGCTGCTGTAATCCTCTAGATATAATGACACATCACCATGCTGCTGTAATCCTCTAGATATAATGACACATCACCATGCTGCTGTAATCCTCTAGATATAATGACACATCACCATGCTGCTGTAATCCTCTAGATATAATGACACGTCACCATGCTGCTGTAATCCTCTAGATATAATGACACATCACCATGCTGCTGTAATCCTCTAGATATAATGACACATCACCATGCTGCTGTAATCCTCTAGATATAATGACACGTCACCATGCTGCTGTAATCCTCTAGATATAATGACACATCACCATGCTGCTGTAATCCTCTAGATATAATGACACATCACCATGCTGCTGTAATCCTCTAGATATAATGACACGTCACCATGCTGCTGTAATCCTCTAGATATAATGACAACACACACATCACCATGCTGCTGTAATCCTCTAGATATAATGACACGTCACCATGCTGCTGTAATCCTCTAGATATAATGACACGTCACCATGCTGCTGTAATCCTCTAGATATAATGACAACACACACATCACCATGCTGCTGTAATCCTCTAGATATAATGACACATCACCATGCTGCTGTAATCCTCTAGATATAATGACAACACACACATCACCATGCTGCTGTAATCCTCTAGATATAATGACAACACACACATCACCATGCTGCTGTAATCCTCTAGATATAATGACACGTCACCATGCTGCTGTAATCCTCTAGATATAATGACACATCACCATGCTGCTGTAATCCTCTAGATATAATGACACGTCACCATGCTGCTGTAATCCTCTAGATATAATGACACATCACCATGCTGCTGTAATCCTCTAGATATAATGACACATCACCATGCTGCTGTAATCCTCTAGATATAATGACACGTCACCATGCTGCTGTAATCCTCTAGATATAATGACACATCACCATGCTGCTGTAATCCTCTAGATATAATGACAACACACACATCACCATGCTGCTGTAATCCTCTAGATATAATGACACATCACCATGCTGCTGTAATCCTCTAGATATAATGACAACACACACATCACCATGCTGCTGTAATCCTCTAGATATAATGACACATAACCATGCTGCTGTAATCATCTAGATATAATGACACTGCTGCTGTAATCCTCTAGATATAATGACACGTCACCATGCTGCTGTAATCCTCTAGATATAATGACACATCACCATGCTGCTGTAATCCTCTAGATATAATGACACATCACCATGCTGCTGTAATCCTCTAGATATAATGACACATCACCATGCTGCTGTAATCCTCTAGATATAATGACACATCACCATGCTGCTGTAATCCTCTAGATATAATGACACATCACCATGCTGCTGTAATCCTCTAGATATAATGACACACACATCACCATGCTGCTGTAATCCTCTATATAATGACACTGCTGCTGTAATCCTCTAGATATAATGACACATCACCATGCTGCTGTAATCCTCTAGATATAATGACACATCACCATGCTGCTGTAATCCTCTAGATATAATGACACATCACCATGCTGCTGTAATCCAGATATAATGACTCACCATGCTGTAATCCTCTAGATATAATGACACATCACCATGCTGCTGTAATCCTCTAGATATAATGACACGTCACCATGCTGCTGTAATCCTCTAGATATAATGACACATCACCATGCTGCTGTAATCATCTAGATATAATGACACATCACCATGCTGCTGTAATCCTCTAGATATAATGACACATCACCATGCTGCTGTAATCCTCTAGATATAATGACACGTCACCATGCTGCTGTAATCCTCTAGATATAATGACACATCACCATGCTGCTGTAATCATCTAGATATAATGACACATCACCATGCTGCTGTAATCCTCTAGATATAATGACACATCACCATGCTGCTGTAATCATCTAGATATAATGACACATCACCATGCTGCTGTAATCCTCTAGATATAATGACACATCACCATGCTGCTGTAATCCTCTAGATATAATGACACGTCACCATGCTGCTGTAATGACACATCAGATATAATGACACGTCACCATGCTGCTGTAATCCTCTAGATATAATGACACATCACCATGCTGCTGTAATCCTCTAGATATAATGACACATCACCATGCTGCTGTAATCATCTAGATATAATGACACGTCACCATGCTGCTGTAATCCTCTAGATATAATGACACATCACCATGCTGCTGTAATCCTCTAGATATAATGACACGTCACCATGCTGCTGTAATCCTCTAGATATAATGACACATCACCATGCTGCTGTAATCCTCTAGATATAATGACAACATACACGTCACCATGCTGCTGTAATCCTCTAGATATAATGACACATCACCATGCTGCTGTAATCCTCTAGATATAATGACACGTCACCATGCTGCTGTAATCCTCTAGATATAATGACACGTCACCATGCTGCTGTAATCCTCTAGATATAATGACACATCACCATGCTGCTGTAATCCTCTAGATATAATGACACCTCACCATGCTGCTGTAATCCTCTAGATATAATGACACCTCACCATGCTGCTGTAATCCTCTAGATATAATGACACATCACCATGCTGCTGTAATCCTCTAGATATAATGACACATCACCATGCTGCTGTAATCCTCTAGATATAATGACACCTCACCATGCTGCTGTAATCCTCTAGATATAATGACACATCACCATGCTGCTGTAATCCTCTAGATATAATGACACGTCACCATGCTGCTGTAATCCTCTAGATATAATGACACGTCACCATGCTGCTGTAATCCTCTAGATATAATGACACATCACCATGCTGCTGTAATCCTCTAGATATAATGACACATCACCATGCTGCTGTAATCCTCTAGATATAATGACACATCACCATGCTGCTGTAATCATCTAGATATAATGACACATCACCATGCTGCTGTAATCCTCTAGATATAATGACACATCACCATGCTGCTGTAATCCTCTAGATATAATGACACGTCACCATGCTGCTGTAATCCTCTAGATATAATGACACATCACCATGCTGCTGTAATCCTCTAGATATAATGACACATCACCATGCTGCTGTAATCCTCTAGATATAATGACACATCACCATGCTGCTGTAATCCTCTAGATATAATGACAACACACACATCACCATGCTGCTGTAATCCTCTAGATATAATGACACGTCACCATGCTGCTGTAATCCTCTAGATATAATGACACATCACCATGCTGCTGTAATCCTCTAGATATAATGACACGTCACCATGCTGCTGTAATCCTCTAGATATAATGACACATCACCATGCTGCTGTAATCCTCTAGATATAATGACACGTCACCATGCTGCTGTAATCCTCTAGATATAATGACAACACACACATCACCATGCTGCTGTAATCCTCTAGATATAATGACACGTCACCATGCTGCTGTAATCCTCTAGATATAATGACACATCACCATGCTGCTGTAATCCTCTAGATATAATGACACATCACCATGCTGCTGTAATCCTCTAGATATAATGACAACACACACATCACCATGCTGCTGTAATCCTCTAGATATAATGACACATCACCATGCTGCTGTAATCCTCTAGATATAATGACAACACACACATCACCATGCTGCTGTAATCCTCTAGATATAATGACACTTCACCATGCTGCTGTAATCCTCTAGATATAATGACACGTCACCATGCTGCTGTAATCCTCTAGATATAATGACACGTCACCATGCTGCTGTAATCCTCTAGATATAATGACAACACACACATCACCATGCTGCTGTAATCCTCTAGATATAATGACAACACACACGTCACCATGCTGCTGTAATCCTCTAGATATAATGACACATCACCATGCTGCTGTAATCCTCTAGATATAATGACACGTCACCATGCTGCTGTAATCCTCTAGATATAATGACACGTCACCATGCTGCTGTAATCCTCTAGATATAATGACACCTCACCATGCTGCTGTAATCCTCTAGATATAATGACACATCACCATGCTGCTGTAATCCTCTAGATATAATGACACGTCACCATGCTGCTGTAATCCTCTAGATATAATGACACATCACCATGCTGCTGTAATCCTCTAGATATAATGACACATCACCATGCTGCTGTAATCCTCTAGATATAATGACACATCACCATGCTGCTGTAATCATCTAGATATAATGACACATCACCATGCTGCTGTAATCCTCTAGATATAATGACACGTCACCATGCTGCTGTAATCCTCTAGATATAATGACACATCACCATGCTGCTGTAATCCTCTAGATATAATGACACGTCACCATGCTGCTGTAATCCTCTAGATATAATGACACGTCACCATGCTGCTGTAATCATCTAGATATAATGACACATCACCATGCTGCTGTAATCATCTAGATATAATGACACATCACCATGCTGCTGTAATCCTCTAGATATAATGACACGTCACCATGCTGCTGTAATCCTCTAGATATAATGACAACACACACGTCACCATGCTGCTGTAATCCTCTAGATATAATGACACGTCACCATGCTGCTGTAATCCTCTAGATATAATGACACATCACCATGCTGCTGTAATCCTCTAGATATAATGACACATCACCATGCTGCTGTAATCCTCTAGATATAATGACACATCACCATGCTGCTGTAATCCTCTAGATATAATGACACGTCACCATGCTGCTGTAATCCTCTAGATATAATGACACGTCACCATGCTGCTGTAATCCTCTAGATATAATGACACATCACCATGCTGCTGTAATCCTCTAGATATAATGACACGTCACCATGCTGCTGTAATCCTCTAGATATAATGACACGTCACCATGCTGCTGTAATCCTCTAGATATAATGACACATCACCATGCTGCTGTAATCCTCTAGATATAATGACACGTCACCATGCTGCTGTAATCCTCTAGATATAATGACACATCACCATGCTGCTGTAATCCTCTAGATATAATGACACGTCACAATGCTGCTGTAATCCTCTAGATATAATGACAACACACACCATGCTGCTGTAATCCTCTAGATATAATGACACGTCACCATGCTGCTGTAATCCTCTAGATATAATGACACATCACCATGCTGCTGTAATCCTCTAGATATAATGACACATCACCATGCTGCTGTAATCCTCTAGATATAATGACACATCACCATGCTGCTGTAATCCTCTAGATATAATGACACATCACCATGCTGCTGTAATCCTCTAGATATAATGACACGTCACCATGCTGCTGTAATCCTCTAGATATAATGACACATCACCATGCTGCTGTAATCCTCTAGATATAATGACACGTCACCATGCTGCTGTAATCATCTAGATATAATGACACATCACCATGCTGCTGTAATCCTCTAGATATAATGACCCATCACCATGCTGCTGTAATCCTCTAGATATAATGACACATCACCATGCTGCTGTAATCCTCTAGATATAATGACACGTCACCATGCTGCTGTAATCCTCTAGATATAATGACACGTCACCATGCTGCTGTAATCCTCTAGATATAATGACACATCACCATGCTGCTGTAATCCTCTAGATATAATGACACATCACCATGCTGCTGTAATCCTCTAGATATAATGACACATCACCATGCTGCTGTAATCCTCTAGATATAATGACACATCACCATGCTGCTGTAATCCTCTAGATATAATGACACATCACCATGCTGCTGTAATCCTCTAGATATAATGACACATCACCATGCTGCTGTAATCCTCTAGATATAATGACACGTCACCATGCTGCTGTAATCCTCTAGATATAATGACACATCACCATGCTGCTGTAATCCTCTAGATATAATGACACGTCACCATGCTGCTGTAATCCTCTAGATATAATGACACATCACCATGCTGTTGTAATCCTCTAGATATAATGACACATCACCATGCTGCTGTAATCCTCTAGATATAATGACACATCACCATGCTGCTGTAATCCTCTAGATATAATGACACATCACCATGCTGCTGTAATCCTCTAGATATAATGACACATCACCATGCTGCTGTAATCCTCTAGATATAATGACACATCACCATGCTGCTGTAATCCTCTAGATATAATGACACGTCACCATGCTGCTGTAATCCTCTAGATATAATGACACATCACCATGCTGCTGTAATCCTCTAGATATAATGACACGTCACCATGCTGCTGTAATCCTCTAGATATAATGACACATCACCATGCTGCTGTAATCCTCTAGATATAATGACACGTCACCATGCTGCTGTAATCCTCTAGATATAATGACACATCACCATGCTGCTGTAATCCTCTAGATATAATGACACGTCACAATGCTGCTGTAATCCTCTAGATATAATGACACATCACCATGCTGCTGTAATCCTCTAGATATAATGACACGTCACCATGCTGCTGTAATCCTCTAGATATAATGACACGTCACCATGCTGCTGTAATCCTCTAGATATAATGACACATCACCATGCTGCTGTAATCCTCTAGATATAATGACACGTCACCATGCTGCTGTAATCCTCTAGATATAATGACACGTCACCATGCTGCTGTAATCCTCTAGATATAATGACACATCACCATGCTGCTGTAATCCTCTAGATATAATGACACGTCACCATGCTGCTGTAATCCTCTAGATATAATGACACGTCACCATGCTGCTGTAATCCTCTAGATATAATGACACGTCACCATGCTGCTGTAATCCTCTAGATATAATGACACATCACCATGCTGCTGTAATCCTCTAGATATAATGACACGTCACCATGCTGCTGTAATCCTCTAGATATAATGACACATCACCATGCTGCTGTAATCCTCTAGATATAATGACACATCACCATGCTGCTGTAATCCTCTAGATATAATGACACATCACCATGCTGCTGTAATCCTCTAGATATAATGACACGTCACCATGCTGCTGTAATCCTCTAGATATAATGACACGTCACCATGCTGCTGTAATCCTCTAGATATAATGACACATCACCATGCTGCTGTAATCCTCTAGATATAATGACACATCACCATGCTGCTGTAATCCTCTAGATATAATGACACATCACCATGCTGCTGTAATCCTCTAGATATAATGACACATCACCATGCTGCTGTAATCCTCTAGATATAATGACACATCACCATGCTGCTGTAATCCTCTAGATATAATGACACATCACCATGCTGCTGTAATCCTCTAGATATAATGACACATCACCATGCTGCTGTAATCCTCTAGATATAATGACACGTCACCATGCTGCTGTAATCCTCTAGATATAATGACACATCACCATGCTGCTGTAATCCTCTAGATATAATGACACGTCACCATGCTGCTGTAATCCTCTAGATATAATGACACATCACCATGCTGCTGTAATCCTCTAGATATAATGACACATCACCATGCTGCTGTAATCCTCTAGATATAATGACACATCACCATGCTGCTGTAATCCTCTAGATATAATGACACCTCACCATGCTGCTGTAATCCTCTAGATATAATGACACATCACCATGCCGCTGTAATCCTCTAGATATAATGACACATCACCATGCCGCTGTAATCCTCTAGATATAATGACACATCACCATGCTGCTGTAATCCTCTAGATATAATGACACGTCACCATGCTGCTGTAATCCTCTAGATATCATGACACATCACCATGCTGCTGTAATCCTCTAGATATAATGACACGTCACCATGCTGCTGTAATCCTCTAGATATAATGACACGTCACCATGCTGCTGTAATCCTCTAGATATAATGACACATCACCATGCTGCTGTAATCCTCTAGATATAATGACACATCACCATGCTGCTGTAATCCTCTAGATATAATGACACATCACCATGCTGCTGTAATCCTCTAGATATAATGACACATCACCATGCTGCTGTAATCCTCTAGATATAATGACACATCACCGTGCTGCTGTAATCCTCTAGATATAATGACACATCACCATGTTGCTGTAATCCTCTAGATATAATGACACGTCACCATGCTGCTGTAATCCTCTAGATATAATGACACATCACCATGCTGCTGTAATCCTCTAGATATAATGACACATCACCATGCTGCTGTAATCAACTAGATATAATGACACGTCACCATGCTGCTGTAATCCTCTAGATATAATGACACATCACCATGCTGCTGTAATCCTCTAGATATAATGACACCTCACCATGCTGCTGTAATCCTCTAGATATAATGACACGTCACCATGCTGCTGTAATCCTCTAGATATAATGACACGTCACCATGCTGCTGTAATCCTCTAGATATAATGACACATCACCATGCTGCTGTAATCCTCTAGATATAATGACACATCACCATGCTGCTGTAATCCTCTAGATATAATGACACATCACCATGCTGCTGTAATCCTCTAGATATAATGACACATCACCATGCTGCTGTAATCCTCTAGATATAATGACACATCACCATGCTGCTGTAATCCTCTAGATATAATGACACATCACCATGCTGCTGTAATCCTCTAGATATAATGACACGTCACCATGCTGCTGTAATCCTCTAGATATAATGACACATCACCATGCTGCTGTAATCCTCTAGATATAATGACACGTCACCATGCTGCTGTAATCCTCTAGATATAATGACACATCACCATGCTGCTGTAATCCTCTAGATATAATGACACATCACCATGCTGCTGTAATCCTCTAGATATAATGACACATCACCATGCCGCTGTAATCCTCTAGATATAATGACACATCACCATGCTGCTGTAATCCTCTAGATATAATGACACATCACCATGCTGCTGTAATCCTCTAGATATAATGACACGTCACCATGCTGCTGTAATCCTCTAGATATAATGACACATCACCATGCTGCTGTAATCCTCTAGATATAATGACACGTCACCATGCTGCTGTAATCCTCTAGATATAATGACACATCACCATGCTGCTGTAATCCTCTAGATATAATGACACGTCACCATGCTGCTGTAATCCTCTAGATATAATGACACATCACCATGCTGCTGTAATCCTCTAGATATAATGACACGTCACCATGCTGCTGTAATCCTCTAGATATAATGACACGTCACCATGCTGCTGTAATCCTCTAGATATAATGACACATCACCATGCTGCTGTAATCCTCTAGATATAATGACACATCACCATGCTGCTGTAATCCTCTAGATATAATGACACATCACCATGCTGCTGTAATCCTCTAGATATAATGACACATCACCGTGCTGCTGTAATCCTCTAGATATAATGACACATCACCATGTTGCTGTAATCCTCTAGATATAATGACACGTCACCATGCTGCTGTAATCCTCTAGATATAATGACACATCACCATGCTGCTGTAATCCTCTAGATATAATGACACATCACCATGCTGCTGTAATCAACTAGATATAATGACACATCACCATGCTGCTGTAATCATCTAGATATAATTACACATCACCATGCTGCTGTAATCCTCTAGATATAATGACACGTCACCATGCTG
>NC_068424.1:72958419-72985919 GCF_023373465.1 Oncorhynchus keta
ACTCAATAAGGCCATTCACACACACACACTCAATAAGGCCATTCACACACACACACTCAATAAGGCCATTCACACACACACACTCAATAAGGCCATCCACACACACACACTCAATAAGGCCATTCACACACACACACTCAATAAGGCCATTCACACACACACACTCAATAAGGCCATCCACACGCACACACTCAATAAGGCCATTCACACACACACACTCAATAAGGCCATCCACACGCACACACTCAATAAGGCCATTCACACACACACACTCAATAAGGTCATCCACACACACACACTCAATAAGGCCATCCACACGCACACACTCAATAAGGCCATTCACACGCACACACTCAATAAGGCCATTCACACACACACACACTCAATAAGGCCATACACACACACACACTCAATAAGGCCATTCACACACACTCAATAAGGCCATCCACACACACACACTCAATAAGGCCATCCACACACACACACTCAATAAGGCCATCCACACGCACACACTCAATAAGGCCATCCACACACACACACTCAATAAGGCCATTCACACACACACACTCAATAAGGGCATCCACGCACACACTCAATAAGGCCATCCACACACACACACTCAATAAGGCCATCCACACGCACACACTCAATAAGGCCATTCACACGCACACACTCAATAAGGCCATTCACACACACACACTCAATAAGGCCATTCACACACACACACTCAATAAGGCCATCCACACACACACACTCAATAAGGCCATTCACACACACACACTCAATAAGGCCATTCACACACACACACTCAATAAGGCCATTCACACACACACACACTCAATAAGGCCATTCACACACACACACTCAATAAGGCCATTCACACACACACACTCAATAAGGCCATTCACACACACACACTCAATAAGGCCCATCAACACGCACACACTCAATAAGGCCATCCACACACACACACACTCAATAAGGCCATCCACACGCACACACTCAATAAGGCCATCCACACGCACACACTCAATAAGGCCCATCCACACACACACACTCAATAAGGCCATTCACACACACACACTCAATAAGGCCCATCAACACACACACACTCAATAAGGCCATTCACACACACACACTCAATAAGGCCATTCACACACACACACTCAATAAGGCCATTCACACACACACACTCAATAAGGCCATTCACACACACACACTCAATAAGGCCATTCACACACACTCAATAAGGCCATCCACACACACACACTCAATAAGGCCATCCACACACACACACTCAATAAGGCCATTCACACGCACACACTCAATAAGGCCATTCACACGCACACACTCAATAAGGCCCATCCACACACACACACTCAATAAGGCCCATCCACACGCACACACTCAATAAGGCCATTCACACGCACACACTCAATAAGGCCATTCACACACACACACTCAAAAAGGCCATTCACACACACACACTCAATAAGGCCATCCACACGCACACACTCAATAAGGCCCATCCACACACACACACTCAATAAGGCCATTCACACACACACACTCAATAAGGCCATTCACACACACACACTCAATAAGGCCATCCACACGCACACACTCAATAAGGCCCATCCACACGCACACACTCAATAAGGCCATCCACACACACACACTCAATAAGGCCATTCACACACACACACTCAATAAGGCCATCCACACACACACACTCAATAAGGCCCATCCACACACACACACTCAATAAGGCCATTCACACACACACACTCAATAAGGCCATTCACACACACACACTCAATAAGGCCATCCACACGCACACACTCAATAAGGCCCATCCACACGCACACACTCAATAAGGCCATCCACACACACACACTCAATAAGGCCATTCACACACACACACTCAATAAGGCCATTCACACACACACACTCAATAAGGCCATTCACACACACACACTCAATAAGGCCATTCACACACACACACTCAATAAGGCCATTCACACACACACACTCAATAAGGCCATCCACACGCACACACTCAATAAGGCCATTCACACACACACACTCAATAAGGCCATTCACACACACACACTCAATAAGGCCATCCACACGCACACACTCAATAAGGCCCATCCACACACACACACTCAATAAGGCCCATCCACACACACACTCAATAAGGCCCATCCACACACACACACTCAATAAGGCCCATCCACACACACACACACTCAATAAGGCCATCCACACACACACACTCAATAAGGCCATCCACACGCACACACTCAATAAGGCCACCACACACACACACTCAATAAGGCCCATCCACACACACACACTCAATAAGGCCCATCCACACACACACACTCAATAAGGCCCATCCACACACACACTCAATAAGGCCATCCACACACTCAATAAGGCCATCCACACACTCAATAAGGCCATCCACACGCACACACTCAATAAGGCCATCCACACGCACACACTCAATAAGGCCCATCCACACACACACACTCAATAAGGCCATCCACACGCACACTCAATAAGGCCATCCACACGAACACTCAATAAGGCCATCCACACGCACACACTCAATAAGGCCCATCCACACACACTCAATAAGGCCATCCACACACACACACTCAATAAGGCCATCCACACACACACACTCAATAAGGCCATCCACACACACACACTCAATAAGGCCATCCACACGCACACACTCAATAAGGCCATTCACACACACACACTCAATAAGGCCCATCCACACGCACACACTCAATAAGGCCATTCACACGCACACACTCAATAAGGCCCATACACACGCACACACTCAATAAGGCCATCCACACGCACACACTCAATAAGGCCCATCCACACGCACACACTCAATAAGGCCCATCCACACGCACACACTCAATAAGGCCCATCCACACGCACACACTCAATAAGGCCCATCCACACACACACACTCAATAAGGCCCATCCACACGCACACACTCAATAAGGCCCATCCACACGCACACACTCAATAAGGCCATCCACACGCACACACTCAATAAGGCCCATCCACACGCACACACTCAATAAGGCCCATCCACACGCACACACTCAATAAGGCCCATCCACACGCACACACTCAATAAGGCCCATCCACACGCACACACTCAATAAGGCCCATCCACACGCACACACTCAATAAGGCCCATCCACACGCACACACTCAATAAGGCCCATCCACACGCACACACTCAATAAGGCCCATCCACACGCACACACTCAATAAGGCCATCCACACGCACACACTCAATAAGGCCCATCCACACGCACACACTCAATAAGGCCCATCCACACGCACACAGGGGGAATAAGGCCCATCCACACGCACACACTCAATAAGGCCATTCACACACACACACTCAATAAGGCCATTCACGCACACACTCAATAAGGCCATCCACACGCACACTCAATAAGGCCATTCACACGCACACACTCAATAAGGCCATCCACACACACACACTCAATAAGGCCCATCCACACACACACACTCAATAAGGCCATCCACACACACACTCAATAAGGCCATCCACACACACATACTCAATAAGGCCCATCCACACACACACACTCAATAAGGCCATCCACACACACATACTCAATAAGGCCCATCCACACACACATACTCATTAAGGCCCATCCACACACACACACTCAATAAGGCCATCCACACACACACACTCAATAAGGCCCATCCACACACACATACTCAATAAGGCCCATCCACACACAGGGGACACTCAATAAGGCCATCCACACGCACACACTCAATAAGGCCATCCACACACACACACTCAATAAGGCCATCCACACACACACACTCAATAAGGCCATCCACACGCACACACTCAATAAGGCCATCCACACGCACACACTCAATAAGGCCATCCACACACACTCAATAAGGCCATCCACACGCACACACTCAATAAGGCCATCCACACACACTCAATAAGGCCATCCACACACACACACTCAATAAGGCCATCCACACACACTCAATAAGGCCCATCCACACACACACACTCAATAAGGCCATCCACACACACATACTCAATAAGGCCCATCCACACACCATACTCATTAAGGCCCATCCACACACACACACTCAATAAGGCCATCCACACACACACACTCAATAAGGCCCATCCACACACACATACTCAATAAGGCCCATCCACACACACACACTCAATAAGGCCATCCACACGCACACACTCAATAAGGCCATCCACACCCACACACTCAATAAGGCCATCCACACACACACACTCAATAAGGCCATCCACACGCACACACTCAATAAGGCCATCCACACACACACACTCAATAAGGCCATCCACACACACTCAATAAGGCCATCCACACACACACACTCAATAAGGCCATCCACACACACACACTCAATAAGGCCATTCACACACACACACTCAATAAGGCCCATCCACACACACACTCAATAAGGCCCATCCACACACACACTCAATAAGGCCATCCACACACTCAATAAGGCCATCCACACACTCAATAAGGCCATCCACACGGGAGACTTAAGATTGAATAATGCAACGACATCCAATTAGGAGAAAGAATAATGTAGGTTTAATAATAATACAATCATAAAGACAGAAAGGGGGAGACAGGGGGAGGGGAGAAAGGGGAGACAGGGGGAGGGGAGAAAGGGGGAGACAGGGGGAGGGGAGAAAGGGGGAGACAGGGGAGGGGAGAAAGGGGAGACAGGGGAGGGGAGAAAGGGGGAGACAGGGGGAGGGGAGAAAGGGGGAGACAGGGGGAGGGGAGAAAGGGGAGACAGGGGAGGGGAGAAAGGGGAGACAGGGGAATGGAGATAGAGGGAGACAGGGGAGGGGAGAAAGGGGGGGGAGGGGAGAAAGGGGGAGACAGGGGGAATGGAGATAGGGGGAGAAAGGGGGAATGGAGATAGAGGGAGACAGGGGAGGGGAGAAAGGGGGAATGGAGATAGAGGGAGACAGGGGAGGGGAGAAAGGGGGAATGGAGATAGAGGGAGACAGGGAAGGGGAGAAAGGGGGAGACAGGGGAGGAGAGATAGGGGGAGACAGGGGGCGGGGAGAAAGGGGGAGACAGGGGAATGGAGATAGAGGGAGAAAGGGGGAATGGAGATAGAGGGAGACAGGGGAGGGGAGAAAGGGGGAATGGAGATAGAGGGAGACAGGGGAGGGGAGAAAGGGGGAGACAGGGGGAATGGAGATAGAGGGAGAAAGGGGAATGGAGATAGAGAAAGACAGGGGAGGGGAGAAAGGGGGAAACAGGGGAGGGGAGAAAGGGGGAGACAGGGGAGGGGAGAAAGGGGGAGACAGGGGGAGGGGAGAAAGGGGGAATGGAGATAGAGGGAGACAGGGAGGGGAGAAAGGGGGAAACAGGGGAGGGGAGAAAGGGGGAGACAGGGGAGGGGAGAAAGGGGAGACAGGGGGAGGGGAGAAAGGGGGAATGGAGATAGAGGGGGAGACAGGGGAGGGGAGAAAGGGGGAATGGAGATAGAGGAGACAGGGGAGGGGAGAAAGGGGAGACAGGGGAGGGAGATAGGGGGAGACAGGGGCGGGGAGAAAGGGGGAGACAGGGGGAATGGAGATAGAGGGAGAAAGGGGGAATGGAGATAGAGGGAGACAGGGGAGGGAGAAAGGGGGAATGGAGATAGAGGGAGACAGGGGAGGGGAGAAAGGGGGAGACAGGGGAGGAGAGATAGGGGGAGACAGGGGGCGGGAGAAAGGGGGAGACAGGGGAATGGAGATAGAGGGAGAAAGGGGGAATGGAGATAGAGGGGGAAAGATAGGGAGAAAGGGGGGAGACAGGGGAATGGAGATAGAGGGAGAAAGGGGGAATGGAGATAGAGGGAGACAGGGAGGGGAGAAAGGGGGAAACAGGGAGGGGAGAAAGGGGGAGACAGGGGAGGGGAGAAAGGGGGAGACAGGGGAGGGGAGAAAGGGGGAATGGAGATAGAGGGAGACAGGGGAGGGAGAAAGGGGGAAACAGGGGGGGAGAAAGGGGGGAGACAGGGGGAGGGGAGAAAGGGGGAGACAGGGGAGGGGAGAAAGGGGGAATGGAGATAGAGGGAGACAGGGGAGGGGAGAAAGGGGGAGACAGGGGAGGGGAGAAAGGGGGAGACAGGGGGAATGGAGATAGGGGAGACAGGGGAGGGGAGAAAGGGGGAACAGGGGGGAGAAAGGGGGAAAAGGGGGAGACAGGGGAGAGGGGAGAAAGGGGAGACAGGGGAGGGGAGAAAGGGGGAGATAGAGAAAGGGGGAGACAGGGGAGGAGAAAGGGGAGACAGGGGAGGGGAGAAAGGGGGAGACAGGGGAGGGGAGAAAGGGGAGACAGGGGAGGGGAGAAAGGGGGAATGGAGATAGAGGGAGACAGGGGAGGGAGAAAGGGGGAGACAAGGGGAGGGGAGAAAGGGGAGACAGGGGGGGAATGGAGATAGAGGGAGACAGGGGAGGGGAGAAAGGGGGAGACAGGGGCGGGGAGAAAGGGGAATGGAGATAGGGGAGACAGGGGAGGGAGAAAGGGGGAGACAGGGGACGGGAGAAAGGGGGAGACAGGGGAGGGGAGAAAGGGAGACAGGGGGAGGGGAGAAGGGGAGACAGGGGAATGGAGATAGAGGGAGAAAGGGAGGGGAGAAAGGGGGAGACAGGGGCGGGGAGAAAGGGGGAGACAGGGGGAATGGAGATAGAGGGAGACAGGGGAGGGGAGAAAGGGGGAGACAGGGGAGGAGAGATAGGGGAGACAGGGGGTGGGGAGAAAGGGGGAGACAGGGGGAATGGAGATAGGGGAGACAGGGGAGGGGAGAAAAGGGGAATGGAGAAAGGGGAGACAGGGGAGGGGAGAAAGGGGGAATGAGAGGGGAGGGAGAAAGGGGAGACAGGGGAGGGGGGAAAGGGGAGACAGGGGGAATGGAGATAGAGGGAGACAGGGGAGGGGAGAAAGGGGGAGACAGGGGAGGGAGATAGGGGGAGACAGGGGGCGGGGGGAATGGGGGGGACAGGGGGAATGGAGATAGAGGGAGACAGGGGAGGAGAGATAGGGGGAATGGAGATAGAGGGAGACAGGGGAGGGGAGAAAGAGGGAGACAGGGGAGGGGAGAAAGGGGGAGACAGGCGGAGGAGAGAAGGGGGAGACAGGGGGCGGGGAGAAAGGGGGAGACAGGGGGAATGGAGATAGAGGGAGACAGGGGAGGAGAGATAGGGGGAATGGAGATAGAGGGAGACAGGGGAGGGGAGAAAGAGGGAGACAGGGGAGGGGAGAAAGGGGGAGACAGGCGGAGGGGAGAAAGGGGAGACAGGGGGGAGGGGAGAAAGGGGGAGACAGAGGAGGGGAGAAAAGGGGGAGACAGGGGAGGGGAGAAAGGGGGAGACAGGGGAGGGGAGAAAGGGGGAGACAGGGGGAGGGGAGAAAGGGGAATGAGACAGGGGGGGGAGATGGGGAGACATGGGGAATGGAGATAGAGGGAGACAGGGGAGGGGAGAAAGGGGGAGACAGGGGGCGGGGAGAAAGGGGGAATGGAGATAGAGGGAGACAGGGGAGGGGAGAAAGGGGGAGACAGGGGAGGGAGATAGGGGGAGACAGGGGGCGGGGAGAAAGGGGAATGGAGATAGAGGGAGACAGGGGAGGGGAGAAAGGGGGAGACAGGCGGAGGGGAGAAAGGGGGAGACAGGGGGGGGGAGAAAGGGGGAATGGAGATAGAGGGAGACAGGGGAGGGGAGAAAGGGGTAGACAGGGGGGGGGAGAAAGGGGGAATGGAGATAGAGGGAGACAGGGGAGGGGAGAAAGGGGGAGACAGGGGAGGGGAGAAAGGGGGAGACAGGGGAGGGGAGAAAGGGGGAGACAGGGGAGGGAGAAAGGGGGAGACAGGGGGAGGGAGATGGGGAGACAGGGGAATGGAGATAGAGGGAGACAGGGGAGGGGAGAAAGGGGGAATGGAGATAGAGGGAGACAGGGGAGGGGAGAAAGGGGGACAGGGGAGGAGAGATAGGGGAGACAGGGGGAGGGGAGAAAGGGGGAGACAGGGGGAATGGAGATAGAGGGAGACAGGGGAGGGGAGAAAAGGGGGAGACAGGGGAGGAGAGATAGGGGAGACAGGGGCGGGGAGAAAGGGGGAATGGAGATAGAGGGAGACAGGGGAGGGGAGAAAGGGGAGACAGGCGGAGGGGAGAAAGGGGGAGACAGGGGAGGGAGAAAGGGGGAATGGAGATAGAGGGAGACAGGGGAGGGAGAAAGGGGGAGACAGGGGCGGGGAGAAAGGGGGAATGGAGATAGAGGGAGACAGGGGAGGGGAGAAAGGGGGAGACAGGGGAGGGGAGAACTGGGGGAGACAGAGGGAGGGGAGAAAGGGGGAGACAGAGGGCTGGGGAGAAAGGGGGAGACTTGAGGGGAGGGGAGAAAAGGGGCTGATCTGTCCAGTCTTGAAAACTGGGGAGACTGTCCAGGGAGGGGAGAAAGGGGGAATGGAGACTTGGGGAGGGAGAAAGGGGCTGAGACAGGGGAGGGGAGAAAGGGGGAGATAGGGGAGGGGAGAAGGGGGGCTGATCTGTCCAGTCTTGGGGAGAACTGGGGAGATCTGTCCAGTCTTGGGAGGGGAGAAAAGGGGAATGGAGAAAGGGGAAGACAGGGGAGGGGAGAAAGGGGGAATGGAGACAGGGGAGGGGAGAAAGGGGAGACAGGGGAGGGGAGAAAGGGGAGACAGGGGTAGGGCTGAAAGGGGCTGACAGAGGGAGGGGAGAAAGGGGGAGACGAGGGGAGGGGAGAAAAGGGGAATGGAGAAAGGGAGAGACAGGGGGAGGGGAGAAAGGGGGAATGGAGACAGGGGGAGGGGAGAAATGGGGAGACAGGGGGAGGTGAGGAGGGAGGACAGGAGTCATCTGACATTCCAGAGTACCAGGACAGAATGAAGACAGTGCAGCAGTGTGGGTCCTGGCCTGGGGGAACTCTGGAGTTTTGTTCCAGCACAACACCAGCAGACAGGCTCCTCTTATCAAAGCAGTGGTCATGGGGAGGCCTGTGTATGTCTGTGTTTGTGTGGCTGCTGGGGACTCAGCTGACTGGGGATCAGTGGTGTTGTGAAGACAAGCAATTGCCCCTGGCATCGCAGGCTACAGTCAGCTGACATGAGATCTGCGTGTGTATAAATCCTTCAGGGGGATGGCCTCTGCCCTGGTAAGATTAGCTGTCTCCAGATCAGTTAGATCTGTGGCCCAAGGGCTGGGGATGATCTGTCCAGTCTTGGTGTCGAGCTGAACTGGGGATGATCTGTCCAGTCTTGGTGTTGAGCTGAACTGGGGCTGATCTGTCCAGTCTCTATGTAGAGCTGGACTGGGGCTGATCTGTCCAGTCTTGGTGTTGAGCTGAACTGGGGATGATCTGTCCAGTCTCTATGTAGAGCTGGACTGGGGCTGATCTGTCCAGTCTTGGTGTTGAGCTGAACTGGGGCTGATCTGTCCAGTCTTGGTGTAGAGCTGAACTGGGGCTGATCTGTCCAGTCTCTATGTAGAGCTGGACTGGGGCTGATCTGTCCAGTCTTGGTGTAGAGCTGAACTGGGGCTGATCTGTCCAGTCTTGGTGTAGAGCTGAACTGGGGCTGATCTGTCCAGTCTTGGTGTAGAGCTGAACTGGGGCTGATCTGTCCAGTCTTGGTGTAGAGCTGAACTGGGGCTGATCTGTCCAGTCTTGGTGTAGAGCTGAACTGGGGCTGATCTGTCCAGTCTTGGTGTAGAGCTGAACTGGGGCTGATCTGTCCAGTCTTGGTGTCAGCTGGACTGGGGCTGATCTGTCCAGTCTTGGTGTAGAGCTGAACTGGGGCTGATCTGTCTGGTCTTGGTGTAGAGCTGGACTAGGGCTGACAGGGTCTGATCTGTCTGGTCTTGGTGTAGAGCTGGACTAGGGCTGACAGGGTCTGATCTGTCTGGTCTTGGCGTAGAGCTGGACTAGGGCTGACAGAGTCTGATCTGTCTGGTCTTGGTGTAGAGCTGGACTAGGGCTGACAGGGGCTGATCTGTCTGGTCTTGGTGTAGAGCTGGACTAGGGATGACAGAGTCTGATCTGTCTGGTCTTGGTGTAGAGCTGGACTAGGGCTGACAGGGTCTGATCTGTCTGGTCTTGGTGTAGAGCTGGACTAGGGCTGACAGGGTCTGATCTGTCTGGTCTTGGTGTAGAGCTGGACTAGGGCTGACAGGGTCTGATCTGTCTGGTCTTGGTGTAGAGCTGGACTAGGGCTGACAGGGTCTGATCTGTCTGGTCTTGGTGTAGAGCTGGACTAGGGCTGACAGGGTCTGATCTGTCTGGTCTTGGTGTAGAGCTGGACTAGGGCTGACAGGGTCTGATCTGTCTGGTCTTGGTGTAGAGCTGGACTAGGGCTGACAGGGTCTGATCTGTCTGGTCTTGGTGTAGAGCTGGACTAGGGCTGACAGGGTCTGATCTGTCTGGTCTTGGTGTAGAGCTGGACTAGGGCTGACAGGGGCTGATCTGTCTGGTCTTGGTGTAGAGCTGGACTAGGGCTGACAGGGGCTGATCTGTCTGGTCTTGGTGTAGAGCTGGACTAGGGCTGACAGGGGCTGATCTGTCTGGTCTTGGTGTAGAGCTGGACTAGGGCTGACAGGGTCTGATCTGTCTGGTCTTGGTGTAGAGCTGGACTAGGGCTGACAGGGTCTGATCTGTCTGGTCTTGGTGTAGAGCTGGACTAGGGCTGACAGGGTCTGATCTGTCTGGTCTTGGTGTAGAGCTGGACTAGGGCTGACAGGGGCTGATCTGTCTGGTCTTGGTGTAGAGCTGGACTAGGGCTGACAGGGGCTGATCTGTCTGGTCTTGGTGTAGAGCTGGACTAGTGCTGACAGGGTCTGATCTGTCTGGTCTTGGTGTAGAGCTGGACTAGGGCTGACAGGGTCTGAGCTGTCTGGTCTTGGTGTAGAGCTGGACTAGGGCTGACAGGGTCTGATCTGTCTGGTCTTGGTGTAGAGCTGGACTAGGGCTGACAGGGTCTGATCTGTCTGGTCTTGGTGTAGAGCTGGACTAGGGCTGACAGGGTCTGATCTGTCTGGTCTTGGTGTAGAGCTGGACTAGGGCTGACAGGGTCTGATCTGTCTGGTCTTGGTGTAGAGCTGGACTAGGGCTGACAGAGTCTGATCTGTCTGGTCTTGGTGTAGAGCTGGACTAGGGCTGACAGGGGCTGATCTGTCTGGTCTTGGTGTAGAGCTGGACTAGGGCTGACAGGGGCTGATCTGTCTGGTCTTGGTGTAGAGCTGGACTAGGGCTGACAGGGTCTGATCTGTCTGGTCTTGGTGTAGAGCTGGACTAGGGCTGACAGGGTCTGATCTGTCTGGTCTTGGTGTAGAGCTGGACTAGGGCTGACAGGGTCTGATCTGTCTGGTCTTGGTGTAGAGCTGGACTAGGGCTGACAGGGGCTGATCTGTCTGGTCTTGGTGTAGAGCTGGACTAGGGCTGACAGGGTCTGATCTGTCTGGTCTTGGTGTAGAGCTGGATTAGGGATGACAGAGTCTGATCTGTCTGGTCTTGGTGTAGAGCTGGACTAGGGCTGACAGGGGCTGATCTGTCTGGTCTTGGTGTAGAGCTGGACTAGGGCTGACAGGGTCTGATCTGTCTGGTCTTGGTGTAGAGCTGGACTAGGGCTGACAGAGTCTGATCTGTCTGGTCTTGGTGTAGAGCTGGACTAGGGCTGACAGGGGCTGATCTGTCTGGTCTTGGTGTAGAGCTGGACTAGGGCTGACAGGGTCTGATCTGTCTGGTCTTGGTGTAGAGCTGGACTAGGGCTGACAGGGTCTGATCTGTCTGGTCTTGGTGTAGAGCTGGACTAGGGCTGACAGGGTCTGATCTGTCTGGTCTTGGTGTAGAGCTGGACTAGGGCTGACAGGGGCTGGTTGCAATGAGCTTTGCAACTCTGCTATGGAGACAACACGTTTGTGGATGTATGTGATGTCTGAGTCTGATGATGATGAATAGGAAGATGATTATGATAATACGCCGGGGGAATAGATTGTTTACGAAATTAAGAAGACGAACTGCACATTTCTAACATCAAATGATGTGAACTATTATGTAGAGATGCAGTTTGCCATCCAGACAGACACACAGAAGCCCTGACATGTCAGGGAGAAACAGCTACTGGAGGAAGTATAAGACCAGAGTACACAAGTCCCTTACGTTGACCCCTAACCCCTTACATAACCACAACAACATACCACACAACCCCCACACAGTATTCCATCCTCACACTCAGTCGCCTAATTTAAGACATTTATTCAATAAATATTACCAAGGATGAGCTAGTAAAAAGCATTGATGAATCGTTGAAGTGAGGGGGAGAGAGAGGAACAGAGAAACGTTGTTGTCTTTCTCTCTGCTGTGAGAATAACTTCCAGTCAATACAGAATGAATGAAAACAGACAGTATGTTAATCAAATCTTGAATTTAAAGCACATTTGTAGTTTATTTTCCATTGAACGCTACTAAATCTGTCTATTCTCTATTGTTGTATAACATTGCTTTATATGTGTATCCTCCTCTGAGAGCGACGCTTCAGAGTTAACTAGAGAAGAGCAGGGAGCTTCAAAGTAACGGAGAGCAGACGAGAGGCGCAGAGGAATGAACTCACCATTGGTACTCATGATGCTCACAGGTTCTCATCCAAGACAATGTTCCCAGAAAACACCGGAGATCATCTTCAGAGCAGCTATAATTCCAATAAAGCGAAATATCCTTTCCACTGTGGTGACTTTTCAACCCGAGGGGGAGAAACGGAAAGAGAAATAGAGACCGGGGTGTTCTGGAATCCAATACCTAAACGACAAAAACCTCCTCCTTTTCAATGGTTGAGCAGACAAATAACGTCAGACAGCCAGGAAAGACAAAATGTTGCACAGTCGCATTCCATGTCTAGGATGTTGTCCCTCCTTGCTTTCAGTGTTCTCTCAAAGCGCTGACCATGTCTGGCACCGCCGTGCGCTCGCTCTCCTCTCTCTCCCAGTAGATAGGTGAAAAGATCTCGCGCTCCAACCACAGGCTCCAATGGAACGACGTCACGGAAGCACAGCGCGCAGGTTCGGTGTGGCACGCGAGCAAACGGTGGAGCGAACGTTCACCGTGTTTTTTTCTGAGGTCAAGGTTTGAGGGGAGAGCAGGCGCACCTGCGGTTTGGGATTTAAATTCCGGGTGATTACCAGGGGATGACACCGCCCTCTTCTGGAGGTATTTTATGGTGCGCACTAATATATTTATTTAACAAGGCAAGTCAGTTAAGAACAAATTCTTATTTTCAATGACGGCCTAGGAACAGTGGGTTAACTGCCTTGTTCAGGGGCAGAACGACAGATTTGTATTTTGTCAGTTCAGGGATTTGAACTTGCAACCTTCCGATTACTGGTCCAACGCTCCAACCACTAGGCTACCCTGCCACCGATTCTCCCAATATTCATTGTATCGTTCCCTTTATTAGTCTAGATAACACACAACAGCGTTGGCGAAGCTGCTCTGAAATCATAGTTTACCAACCTACCATCACTTCACACTTGAAGAAGTTAACATACAACTAAAGCTACACAAATATAGTTTACCTTGAAAAAGTACAACAAATATATTATCTATATCTAAAATTTCATAAACTACAAATTGCAAGATCAACAGATCCATATGGGATCAGATTTTAATCAAATGTGCATTTTAGCCTATTAAACACACAAAAAATGTATTTTTCAATTGAGAAGTTTGGATATCTGATACCGAAAAAGAAAGCAGATTCTTGTCTATACTTCACCCATAATTTATTACACTTTTTCAAAAAACGTTGTATGTAGTTCCTGTAGTTAGCTATTCTTTTACATGGCAAAAAAGCAATTAACTACTGAAATCACTACCAAGATTAGAATTTATTTCAACTACCACCAAGCTACTGCTAAAAGTAGATTAATTAGTAGTTTAACTTCATGTAGTTCACTACTTCCCAACACTGACAAACAATAGGGCTCATAAAACTCAACCAAAAAACTGGCATTACAAAGGTTCATTACCTAGTTTTTAATCAAATATGCAAATACAAAAATAGTTTTACTCTCACTTTATGATGATATGATGAAGTGAGCGTCATGAATGAGATTCCCATCAATTTGTTGTCTATAACACATAACAGAATGGGTTCATATATACAGGTATGATATTACTGACACCAATCACCTACTTTTTCATGCTTGTACAGAGATTGATTGGAGCTGCGAGGGCTGCGCTCCTCATGACATTGGCGCCACCTGCAGGACATTAGTGCTCCTTTGAACTTACTGGTTTGAACCTACCGTTTGGAGCCACATGAAAAGATTGTTTACTGATGCTGACAGATCAAACCAACTGAAGTTATGTGGGGGCCTTGACAGATCAAACCAACTGAAGTTATGGGGGGCCCTGACAGATCAAACCAACTGAAGTTATGGGGGGCCCTGACAGTTCAAAACAACTGAAGCTATGTGGGGGCCTGACAGATCAAACCAACTGAAGTTATGTGGGGGCCCTGACAGATCAAACCAACTGAAGTTATGGGGGGCCCTGACAGATCAAACCAACTGAAGTTATGGGGGGCCCTGACAGATCAAACCAACTGAAGTTATGGGGGGCCCTGACAGATCAAAACAACTGAAGCTATGTGGGGGCCTGACAGATCAAACCAACTGAAGTTATGTGGGGTCCCTGACAGATCAAACCAACTGAAGTTATGGGGGGCCCTGACAGATCAAAACAACTGAAGCTATGTGGGGGCCTGACAGATCAAACCAACTGAAGTTATGTGGGGTCCCTGACAGATCAAACCAACTGAAGTTATGGGGGGGCCCTGACAGATCAAACCAACTGAAGTTATGGGGGGCCTGACAGATCAAAACAACTGAAGCTATGTGGGGCCCTGACAGATCAAACCAACTGAAGCTATGTGGGGGCCCTGACAGATCAAACCAACTGAAGTTATGGGGGCCCTGACAGATAAAAACAACTGAAGCTATGTGGGGGCAATGACAGATCAAACCAACTGAAGCTATGTGGGGGCCCTGACAGATCAAACCAACTGAAGTTATGGGGGGCCCTGACAGATCAAACCAACTGAAGTTACGGGGGGCCTGACAGATCAAATCAACTGAAGTTATGGGGGGCCTGACAGATCAAACCAACTGAAGTTATGGGGGGCCCTGACAGATAAAAACAACTGAAGCTATGTGGGGGCAATGACAGATCAAACCAACTGAAGCTATGTGGGGGCCCTGACAGATCAAACCAACTGAAGTTATGGGGGGCCCTGACAGATCAAACCAACTGAAGTTACGGGGGCCTGACAGATCAAACCAACTGAAGTTATGGGGGGCCTGACAGATCAAACCAACTGAAGTTATGGGGGGCCCTGACAGATCAAACCAACTGAAGTTATGGGGGCCCCTGACAGATCAAACCAACTAAAGTTATGGGGGGCCCTGACAGATCAAACCAACTGAAGCTATGTGGGGGCCCTTACAGATCAAAACAACTGAAGCTATGTGGGGGCCCTGACAGATCAAACCAACTGAAGCTATGTGGGGACCCTTACAGATCAAACCAACTGAAGCTATGTGGGGGCCCTGACAGATCAAACCAACTGAAGTTATGGGGGCCCTGACAGATCAAACCAACTGAAGCTATGTGGGGACCCTTACAGATCAAACCAACTGAAGCTATGTGGGGGCCCTGACAGATCAAACCAACTGAAGCTATGTGGGGGCCCTTACAGATCAAACCAACTGAAGCTATGTGGGGGCCCTGACAGATCAAACCAACTGAAGTTATGTGGGGGCCCTTACAGATCAAACCAACTGAAGCTATGTGGGGGCCCTTACAGATCAAACAAACTGAAGTTATGTGGGGGCCCTTACAGATCAAACCAACTGAAGTTATGTGGGGGCCCTTACAGATCAAAACAACTGAAGCTATGTGGGGGCCCTTACAGATCAAACCAACTGAAGTTATGTGGGGGCCCTTACAGATCAAACCAACTGAAGCTATGTGGGGGCCCTTACAGATCAAACCAACTGAAGCTATGTGGGGGCCCTTACAGATCAAACCAACTGAAGTTATGTGGGGGCCCTTATTCAGTCTCATTCAAAATCCTATTTTCCCTAAACCTTACCCTAACCTTAATCCTAACCCCAAAACCTAACCTTCACCCTAACCCTATCTCCTAATCCTAAAATCAACCCTAGCTCCTAACCTTCACCCTAACCCCAACTAACCCCAAAACCTAACCTTCACCCTAACCCTATCTCCTAATCCTAAAATCAACCCTAGCTCCTAACCTTCACCCTAACCCCAAAACCTAACCTTCACCCTAACCCTATCTCCTAATCCTAAAACCAACCCTATCTCCTAACCTTCACCCTAACCCTATCTCCTAATCCTAAAACTAACCCTATCTCCTAATCCTAAAACTAACCCTATCTCCTAATCCTAAAACCAACCCTAGCTCCTAATCCTAAAACCAACCCTAGCTCCTAACCTTCACCCTAAACCTAGCTCCTAACCTTCACCCTAACCCTATCTCCTAATCCTAAAACCAACCCTAGCTCCTAACCTGAAACCAACCCTATCTCATAATCCTAAAACCAACCAATTCTCCTAATCCTAAAACCAACCCTATCTCCTAATCCTAAAACCAACCCTAGCTCCTAATCCTAAAACCAACCCTAGCTCCTAACCTTAAACCTAATTCTTATCCATTGCTGAGGCCACGGGGGTGGCACACCGGTATCACCAGTAGTACATTTACTGTTCATTTCCATCATTTCTCATCTACAATGTTTGTTTAGTTCCGGTCCTTTCTGTTAATGCATTTAATATATTATTATTACAGCCTTACCATTCCTATTGTAGGAGTGGACACGTTGTTTCCAAAGCTCACAACCTAGACTACACGTGTGAGAAAAAAAGTTTTGGTTTATTTAATTCCATATATGAGTTGTTAATTTATCCATTATCTTTTGTTTGGAGCGCTCCTGTCAATCTTGAGTAAGGACAAACACCTGATTACACATAGAAGTAGGCTTAGGCTATCTGGCCTTTGCACAAATGTAGGCCTATAGATGTGACCATTTGGGGATCTGACAGTATTCCTGATTGTCTTCTCTCACTATCACTGTGAAGCTTCTCAATGTAAGGTTTTCTCCTCCTCAAACAGAAAGTAAACTAATTCTGTTTTTACATCTATTGAGAATGACAATAGTTCCTCAACATCACCCATTTGAAATGTATATGCAGCTCTCTCCCTTTTGATAACCACTCAGCAGAAAGCAGAAGAAATTGTAAAGCTCTACACCGGTGGAAACATCCTAAAATATGCCTGCCTGATTCCCTCTCATCCCTTCTGCAAATAGCCTACAGGAGTGTCTGTCCTGAGCTCACTGGCCAGGAAACTCTGAGGGTCCACAATATTTTATATAGTGTTTGTCACGTCCTGATCATAGGAAACCTGTATTTTCTATGGTAGAGTAGGTCAGGGCGTGACTAGGGTTTTTTCTATGTGGGGTGCTAGGTTTGATTTTCTATGTTGATGATTTGTATGATTCCCAATTAGAGGCAGCTGGTTATCGTTGTCTCTAATTGGGGATCATACTTAAGTTGCATTTTCCCACCTGTGGGTGATGGGATATTGTTTATGTTTAGTTACCTGTCAGCACGGAATTGTCGTCACGGTTCGTTTATTGTTTTGTATTTGCTTAAGTTTCACTTTATTCATTAAAATATGTGGAACGCTACGTACGCTGCTCCATGGTCCAATTATTACCAACAGCGTGACCGTGTTGTAAGGTTGCTTGCAGGAGCATCTGGCTGGACCCAACTTAATACTTGATACAATGTTTCAAGTTTGTTGCAGACAGGCCGTGCATAACCAATGTTTATTTTTATCAAGATTTTTCTACCTGTGGGCTACAATGTTTTTATTTATTGGCTAAACCCTGACACTAATTCTAACCTGGGGCGGCAGGGTAGCCTAGTGGTTAGAGCGTGTGACTAGTAACCGGAAGGTTGCGAGTTCAAACCCCTGAGTTGACAAGGTACAAATCTGTCGTTCTGCCCCTGAACAGGCAGTTAACCCACTGTTCCTAGGCCGTCATTGAAAATAAGAATTTTTTCTTAACTGACTTGCCTGGTTAAATAAAGGTAAAATAAATAAACCCCCTAGAAATAGCATTAGACCTCATGGGGAATATCAACATGTCAGGATTTGGTTGAATGCTTGTTCGTTAACTATTCTTTTGGTGACTTCTGGTCCCAATAACTATAGTTAAAAACACACTCACACTCACACTCCTGAACACAATTACACATTCATTCAATTCACCCAAAATGCTAAATGTTCTTGGCAGCTTTGCTGGGCTATTGAAGTCCTTAGTCATGATCTCCAGAGTTAAGATAATACAGGTTGGAATGTGATGAAGGTAATCTAGTACAGTGAATCATTATAGTTTGGACACCTGCTGATTCAAGGGTTTTTCTTTATTATCTATATTGTAGAATAATAGTGAAGACATGAAATAACAACATATGGAATCATGTAGTAACCAAAAAAGTGTTTAACTTAACAACTCAAATATATATGTTTTATTTTAGATTCTTCAAAGTAGCCACCCTTTGTCTTGATGACAGCTTTGCACGCTCTTGGCATTCTCTCAACCAGCTTGACCTGGAATGCTTTTCCAACAGTTTTGAAGGAGTTCTCACATATGCTGAGCACTTGTTGGCTGCTTTTCCATCACTCCATCACTAGGTTTAGGGGTTGGGTAAGGGGTTGGGTGGGTAAGGGGTTGGGTGGGTAAGGGGTTGGGTTGGGTAAGGGGTTGGGTAAGGGGTTGGGGGTGGGTAAGGGGTTGGGTAAGGGGTTGGGTAAGGGGTTGGGTGGGTAAGGGGTTGGGTAAGGGGTTGGGTGGGTAAGGGGTTGGGTAAGGGGTCGGGTAAGGGGTGGGTGGGGTAAGGGGTTGGGTAAGGGGTTGGGTGGGTTGGTAGGGGTTGGGTAAGGGGTTGGGTAAGGGGGTGGGTAAGGGGGGGTTGGGTAAGGGGTTGGGTGGGTGGGTAAGGGGTTGGGTGGGTAAGGGGTTGGGTGGGTAAGGGGTTGGGGGGGTGGGTAAGGGGTTGGGTAAGGGGTTGGGTTAGGGGGGGGTAAGGGTAAGGGGTTGGGTAAGGGGTTGGGTAAGGGGTTGGGTGGGTAAGGGGTTGGGTAGGGGTTGGGTAGGGGGGTAAGGGGGTGGGTAAGGGGGTGGGTAAGGGGTTGGGTAAGGGGTTGGGTAAGGGGGTGGGTAAGGGGTTGGGTAAGGGGGTGGGTAAGGGGGGTTGGGTAAGGGGGTGGGTAAGGGGTTGGGTAAGGGGGTGGGTAAAGGGTTGGGTAAGGGGTTAGGAAAATGTGAATTTTAATTGACAAACATTTGTACTCCCCAAAATGTCCTGAAATTTCACAAAAGCAAAGTTATGTGTGTGTGTGGCTGTGCTAACTTATAGTAACAGTAACATGACAGAGTCTGGGTGTGTTGTGTTAACCTATAGTAACAGTAACATGACAGAGTCTGGGGTGTGTTGTGTTAACCTATAGTAACAGTAACATGACAGAGTCTCTATGTGTTGTGTTAACCTATAGTAACAGTAACATGACAGAGTCTCTATGTGTTGTGTTAACCTATAGTAACAGTAACATGACAGAGTCTGGGGTGTGTTGTGTTAACCTATAGTAACAGTAACATGACAGAGTCTGGGTGTGTTGTGTTAACCTATAGTAACAGTAACATGACAGAGTCTGGGTGTGTTGTATTAACCTACAGTAGTAACAGTAACATGACAGAGTCTGGGTGTGTTGTGTTAACCTATAGTAACAGTAACATGACAGAGTCTGGGTGTGTTGTGTTAACCTATAGTAACAGTAACATGACAGAGTCTGGGTGTGTTGTGTTAACCTATAGTAACAGTAACATGACAGAGTCTCTATGTGTTGTGTTAACCTATAGTAACAGTAACATGACAGAGTCTGGGTGTGTTGTGTTAACCTATAGTAACAGTAACATGACAGAGTCTGGACTGTGTTGTGTTAACCTATAGTAACAGTAACATGACAGTCTGGGTGTGTTGTGTTAACCTATAGTAACATGACAGAGTCTCTATGTGTTGTGTTAACCTATAGTAACAGTAACATGACAGAGTCTGGACTGTGTTGTGTTAACCTATAGTAACAGTAATATGACAGAGTCTGGGTGTGTTGTGTTAACCTATAGTAACAGTAACATGACAGAGTCTGGACTGTGTTGTGTTAACCTATAGTAACAGTAACATGACAGTCTGGGTGTGTTGTGTTAACCTATAGTAACAGTAACATGACAGAGTCTCTATGTGTTGTGTTAACCTATAGTAACAGTAACATGACAGAGTCTGGACTGTGTTGTGTTAACCTATAGTAACAGTAACATGACAGTCTGGGTGTGTTGTGTTAACCTATAGTAACAGTAACATGACAGTCTGGGTGTGTTGTGTTAACCTATAGTAACAGTAATATGACAGAGTCTGGGTGTGTTGTGTTAACCTATAGTAACAGTAACATGACAGAGTCTCTATGTGTTGTGTTAACCTATAGTAACAGTAACATGACAGAGTCTGGACTGTGTTGTGTTAACCTATAGTAACAGTAATATGACAGAGTCTGGGTGTGTTGTGTTAACCTATAGTAACAGTAACATGACAGAGTCTGGGTGTGTTGTGTTAACCTATAGTAACAGTAACATGACAGAGTCTGGGTGTGTTGTGTTAACCTATAGTAACAGTAACATGACAGAGTCTGGGTGTGTTGTGTTAACCTATAGTAACAGTAACATGACAGAGTCTGGGTGTGTTGTGTTAACCTATAGTAACAGTAACATGACAGAGTCTGGGTGTGTTGTGTTAACCTATAGTAACAGTAACATGACAGAGTCTCTATGTGTTGTGTTAACCTATAGTAACAGTAACATGACAGAGTCTGGATGTGTTGTGTTAACCTATAGTAACAGTAACATGACAGAGTCTGGGCTGTGTTGTGTTAACCTATAGTAACAGTAACATGACAGTCTGGGTGTGTTGTGTTAACCTATAGTAACAGTAACATGACAGAGTCTCTATGTGTTGTGTTAACCTATAGTAACAGTAACATGACAGTCTGGGTGTGTTGTGTTAACCTATAGTAACAGTAACATGACAGTCTGGGTGTGTTGTGTTAACCTATAGTAACAGTAACATGACAGAGTCTGGGTGTGTTGTGTTAACCTATAGTAACAGTAACATGACAGAGTCTGGATGTGTTGTGTTAACCTATAGTAACAGTAACATGACAGAGTCTGGACTGTGTTGTGTTAACCTATAGTAACAGTAACATGACAGAGTCTGGACTGTGTTGTGTTAACCTATAGTAACAGTAACATGACAGAGTCTGGGTGTGTTGTGTTAACCTATAGTAACAGTAACATGACAGAGTCTGGACTGTGTTGTGTTAACCTATAGTAACAGTAACATGACAGAGTCTGGACTGTGTTGTGTTAACCTATAGTAACAGTAACATGACAGAGTCTGGACTGTGTTGTGTTAACCTATAGTAACAGTAACATGACAGAGTCTGGGTGTGTTGTGTTAACCTATAGTAACAGTAACATGACAGAGTCTGGGTGTGTTGTGTTAACCTATAGTAACAGTAACATGACAGAGTCTGGGTGTGTTGTGTTAACCTATAGTAACAGTAACATGACAGAGTCTGGGTGTGTTGTGTTAACCTATAGTAACAGTAATATGACAGAGTCTGGGTGTGTTGTGTTAACCTATAGTAACAGTAACATGTAACAGTAACATGACAGAGTCTGGGTGTGTTGTGTTAACCTATAGTAACAGTAACATGACAGAGTAACAGTAACTGACACAGTCTGGGTGTGTTGTGTTAACCTATAGTAACAGTAACATGACAGAGTCTGGACTGTGTTGTGTTAACCTATAGTAACAGTAACATGACAGAGTCTGGGTGTGTTGTGTTAACCTATAGTAACAGTAACATGACAGAGTCTGGGTGTGTTGTGTTAACCTATAGTAACAGTAACATGACAGAGTCTGGACTGTGTTGTGTTAACCTATAGTAACAGTAACATGACAGAGTCTGGGTGTGTTGTGTTAACCTATAGTAACAGTAACATGACAGAGTCTGGGTGTGTTGTGTTAACCTATAGTAACAGTAACATGACAGAGTCTGGGTGTGTTGTGTTAACCTATAGTAACAGTAACATGACAGAGTCTGGAGTGTGTTGTGTTAACCTATAGTAACAGTAACATGACAGAGTCTGGGTGTGTTGTGTTAACCTATAGTAACAGTAACATGACAGAGTCTGGACTGTGTTGTGTTAACCTATAGTAACAGTAACATGACAGAGTCTGGGTGTGTTGTGTTAACCTATAGTAACAGTAACATGACAGAGTCTGGGTGTGTTGTGTTAACCTATAGTAACAGTAACATGACAGAGTCTGGGTGTGTTGTGTTAACCTATAGTAACAGTAACATGACAGAGTCTGGGTGTGTTGTGTTAACCTATAGTAACAGTAACATGACAGAGTCTGGGTGTGTTGTGTTAACCTTAAACCATGACAGAGTCTGGGTGTGTTGTAAACCTATAGTAACAGTAACATGACAGAGTCTGGACTGTGTTGTGTTAACCTATAGTAACAGTAACATGACAGAGTCTGGGTGTGTTGTGTTAACCTATAGTAACAGTAACATGACAGAGTCTGGACTGTGTTGTGTTAACCTATAGTAACAGTAACATGACAGAGTCTGGGTGTGTTGTGTTAACCTATAGTAACAGTAACATGACAGAGTCTGACTGTGTTGTGTTAACCTATAGTAACAGTAACATGACAGAGTCCTATAGTAACAGTAACATGACAGAGTCTGGGTGTGTGTGTTAACCTATAGTAACAGTAACATGACAGAGTCTGACTGTGTTGTGTTAACCTATAGTAACAGTAATATGACAGAGTCTGGGTGTGTTGTGTTAACCTATAGTAACAGTAACATGACAGAGTCTGGGTGTGTTGTGTTAACCTATAGTAACATGACAGAGTCTGACTGTGTTGTGTTAACCTATAGTAACAGTAACATGACAGAGTCTGGACTGTGCCGTGTTTTGTTCTGAGTGGAGCAGAGAGAGAGAAAGAGAAATCCATGACACAGCAGAGGCAGAGAGGAAACAAGACAATAGAGGGATGTAGAGAGGAGCCTCTCTCTCTCTCTCATCTCTCTCTCTCTCTCTCTCTCTCTCTCTCTCTCTCTCTCTCTCTCTCTCTCTCTCTCTCTCTCACACACACACTCTCTTCCTCTTTCTCTCTTCATCTAACCTCTTAATCTCACCTCTCTCTTTCTCTTACTCTGTCTCTCTGTCCTTTTTCAGCCTCTCAGAGCCACAAAAGTTCAACTGCCCTACAATTTCCATGGGCACAAGACATCCCTGCTGTACACCTTGTCAAAGTTGACATCATCTTAACCCACTAACCCTCCTATCAGACCGGCAATCCCAAATCATATACAGTTCCAGTCAAAAGTTTGCACACACCTACTCATTCTAGGGTTTTTCTTTATTTTCACTATTTTCTGCATTGTAGAATAATAGTGAAGACATCAACATTTGAAATAACACATATGGAATCATGTAGTAACCAAAAAAGTGTTAAAAAAATCTAAATATATTCTTCAATGCAGCCACCCTTTGCCTTCATGACAACTTTGCACATGCTTGGCATTCTCTCAACCAGCTTCATGAGGTAGTCACCTGGAATGCATTTTAATTAACAGGTGTGCTTTGTTAAAAGTACATTTGTGGAGTTTCTCTAATTCTTAATGTGTTTGAGCCAGTCAGTTGTGTTGTGACAAGGTAGGGGTGGTATACAGAAGATAGCTCTATTTTGTAAAATACCAAGTTCATATTAAGGCAAGAACAGCTCAAATAAGCAATGAGAAACGACAGTCCATCATTACTTTAAGACATGAAGGTCAGTCAATCTGGAACATTTCATGAACTGAAAGGTTCTTTAAGTGCAGTCGCAAAAACAATCAAGAGTTATGATGAAACAGGCGCTCATGAGGACAGACACAGGAAAGGGAGACCAAGAGTTGCCTCTGCTGCAGAGGATCAGTTCATTAGAGTTACCAACCTCAGAAAACGCAGCCCAAATAACAGAGTTCACAGAGTTCAAGTAAAAGACACATCTGAACATAAACTGTTCAGAGGAGACTGATCAGATCATAATGGTCAAAAGGCAGCAACAAAAAAACACCATTAACCTAACCCACCCACCCACCCAACCAACCAACACACACTGATACCCACCCACCCACCCACCCACCCACCCACCCAACCAACACACACTGATACCCACCCACCCACCCACCCACCCACCCAACCAACCAACACACACTGATACCCACCCACCCAACCAACACACCTGATACCCACCCACCCACCCACCCACCCACCCACCCACCCACCCACCCAACCAACCAACCAACACACACTGATACCCACCCACCCACCCAACCAACCAACACACACTGATACCCACCAACACCCACCCACCCACCCACCCACCCAACCAACACACACTGATACCCACCCACCCACCCACCCAACCAACCAACCAACACACACTGATACCCACCCACCCACCCTCCCAACCAACACACACTGATACCCACCCACCCACCCACCCACCCACCCACCCACCCACCCACCCAACCAACACACACTGATACCCACCCACCCACCCACCCAACCAACACACACTGATACCCACCCACCCACCCACCCAACCAACCAACCAACACACACTGATACCCACCCACCCACCCACCCAACCAACCACACACTGATACCCACCCACCCACCCACCCAACACACACTGATACCCACCCACCCACCCACCCAACCAACACACACTGATATCCACCCACCCCCTCCCACCCACCCACCCAACCAACCAACACACACTGATACCCACCCACCCACCCACCCACCCAACCAACACACACTGATACCCACCCACCCACCCACCCACCCCAACCCACCCACCCAACCAACACACACTGATATCCACCCACCCACCCTCCCACCCAACCAACCAACACACACTGATACCCACCCACCCACCCACCCACCCAACCAACACACACTGATACCCACCCACCCACCCAACCAACCAACCACACACTGATACCCACCCACCCACCCACCCAACCACCCACACATACTGATACCCACCCACCCACCCAACCAACCAACACACACTGATACCCACCCACCCACCCACCCACCCACCCACCCAACCAACACACACTGATACCCACCCACCCACCCACCCACCCACCCACCTAACCAACACACACTGATACCCACCCAACCAACACAAACTGATGCCTACCTACACCCACCCTACCCAACCACACACACTGATACCCACCCACCCACCCAACCCCCAACACACACTGATACCCACCCACCCACCCACCCACCCACCCATCCAACACACACTGATACCCACCCTACACCCACCCACCTACCAACACACACTGCTACCTACACATGACCTAACCCACCCACCCAACCACCCACCAACCAACACACACTGATACCCACCCACCCACCCAACCAACACAAACCCACCCACCCACACACACTGCTACCCACCCCAACAACACACACTGATACCCACCCACCCAACACACACTGATACCTACCCACGCACACACTGTACCTACACCATTAACCTGACCCACCCACCCACCCACCCAACCAACCAACACACACTGATACCCACCCACCCACCCAACCAACACACACTGATACCTACCCCCACACACACTGATACCTACCCTACCAACACCACTGATACCTACCCTACACACACTGCTACCCACCCCACACACACACACTGATACCTACCCTACACACACTGATACCTACTCACACACTGATACCTACCCACCCACACACTGATGCCTACCCTACACACACTGATACCTACCCTACACAACCCTACCCACCCAACACACACACACTGATACCCACCCACCCACACCCTACCCATCCCACCCACCCACCCACACACTGATACCTACCCCCACCACACACTGCTACCTACACCATTAACCTAACCCACCCACCCACCCAACCAACACACACTGATACCCACCCACCCACCCTCCCACCCACCCAACCAACACACACACTGATACCCACCCCACACACACTGATACCTACCCTACACATACTGATACCCACCCACCCACCCACCCAACCAACCACCCTACACACACTGCTACCCACCCACCCACCCACCCACCCACCCACCCACTGATACCTACCAACACACACTGATACCCACCCACCCACCACACTGATGCCTACCCTACACACACTGATACCTACCCTACCCACCCACCCACCCAACACACACACACTGATACCCACCCACCCCACACACACTGCTACCCACCCACACACCCACCCACCCTACACACACTGATACCTACCCCACGCACACACTGCTACCTACACCATTAACCTAACCCACCCACCCACCCAACCAACACACACTGATACCCACCCACCCACCCCCACCCACCCAACCAACACACACTGATATCTACCCCACACACACTGATACCTACCCTACACACACTGATACCTACCCTACACACACACACAGTGATACCTACCCTACACACACTGCTACCCACCCCACACACACACACTGATACCTACCCTACACACACTGATACCTACTCTACACACACTGATACCTACCCTACACACACTGATACCTACCCTACACACACACACTGATGCCTACCCTACACACACTGATACCTACCCTACACACACTGCTACCCACCCCACACACACACACTGATACCCACCCACCCCACACACACTGCTACCCATCCCACACACACACTGATACCTACCCTACACACACTGATACCTACCCCACACACACACTGCTACCTACACCATTAACCTAACCCACCCACCCACCCACCCAACCAACACACACTGATACCCACCCACCCACCCACCCACCCTCCTACCCACCCAACCAACACACACTGATACCTACCCCACACACACTGATACCTACCCTACACACACTGATACCTACCCCACACACACTGATACCTACCCTACACACACACTGATACCTACCCTACACACACTGACACCCACCCCACACCCACACTGATTCCTACCCTACCCTACACACAGATACAGACACTGTTACCTACCCTACCCTACACACAGATACAGACACTGTTATCTACCCTACCCTACACACAGATA
>NC_068424.1:72990919-73075919 GCF_023373465.1 Oncorhynchus keta
ATGGCTGAACTCTGCCCATATCTACAATCTCTCTTTTTTACATGTATTTTGGGGGCTTTTTTTTGACTTTGTGACTGTGGAATCTGACTTAATGGTTGCTATCCAGTGGAAACCCTGTCCCATAGAAGTTAGTGGAGGGGGAGGAGTTTCAGTACTTCCTCAGTTGTCTGAGTTATGCTGCCCCTGACATACAGACATTATCTTCTCACAAACACACTCTCTTCTCACACACTGTCAGACACTCTCTTCTCACACACTGTCACACACTCTCACGGCTGTATTCATTACTGTCTGTTGCTCTTTCAAAACCCAGGAACAGGGACAGGAGCAGAATGACTGGGCTTTAGCCTGGTGGACACACACTGGGACTACTGGACTGGACTACCGTACCACTTCCACCCTCATGACGAATGAAGTGACAGGAGAGAACAGACAGCAGGACAGAGGTGAGACACACTCTTCTCTCTAACTATCTGTATTCATTGAGTATGTTTGAGTCCCATTTTGTCTGGAACTTATGCTGTGTGTGTTAGTGCTACTCTCTCTCTCTCTCCCTCCCCTCTGAGGACAGAGGCAATAAAAGAGATCAATGGATAATGTGTGATCGTTAGACTATGATATGCAGTAGAGAAGTGTGTGTGTTTTTCTGTGTTAGCCACTCTACTACAGTGAGGGAATCTCCCAACAGTAGTTCAGCCACACAGGCGTGTGTTGTACTAGGCGGTTAGGCTAAACTTAGAGCCCCCTGTCTGTCTCATGTTACCCCTGTACCTCACTGACATCCATTTCATACACACTTACCCCACAGCCATACAGTTTCCTTATTTCCTGTGGCTACTTTGAATAATCTCACTTTTTTTGATTACTACATGATTCCATATGTGTTATTTGATCATTTTGATATCTTCACTATTATTCTACTTTTGACTGGTACAGTAGGCTTCATTACAATCAGATGACTGATTTGTTCCATTAATATAACCAGTATGATCCAGTCTGTGATATGATGATGAAGATACTGATATATATTCTCTGTTAGACTATTGCCCATGTCATTTCCACATGTTTGGCTCTTCTGGTAGGATTTTTGATACGGCTTCTGATAGGGCTTCTGATAGGATTTTTGATAGGGCTTCTGATAGGGCTTCTGATAGGATTTTTGATAGGGCTTCTGATAGGATTTTTGATAGGGCTTCTGATAGAGCTTCTGATAGGAATTTTGACCATATTGGGCTCTGGTCAAAAGTAGTGAACTAAATAGGGAATAGGGTTCCATTTGGGACTCATTCTGCTCTGTTAGATTTATCTGTAATGTGTCTGTCAGTGTCTGGAAACAGTGCTGTTTCTCCTTTAAGAGGTTCTGACCCGACACGCCTTCAGGCTGATTACAGCTGTCTGACACACAATAATCACTCCCATTCAATCAGGACACGGGGTTTCATCCCAAGTGGTACCTTATTCCCTATATAGTGCACTTCTTTTGACCAAGACCCATAAGGCTGTGGTGAAACGTAGTGCACTACAGAGGGATATAGGTTGCCATTTGGGACACAACCGTGGACCAGTGTAGTTTCTAGAGAAGTACCATCCTCATCCTCCTTTTCTTCACTTTAACATGAACAAAAAATGGATGACAGAGAGACGGAGAGAGAAGTGGAAAGGAGGCCATTTGAGTTGGGTTTATAATGCATGTTTCTGTTAAAATAGAAAGCCTCAAAACATACTAGTGTGCTGTTGGAGCTAGGAACACAAGCATTTTGCTACACCCGCAATAACATCTGCTAAATATGTGTATGTGACCAATATCATTTGATTTGAACACCTGTTTGTCTATTGAAACCATGAGAAGTAGCTCACCTAAGCTAAGATCTGTTTGAATGTGAACCCAATGTGTGTCACGTTCTGACCTTAGGTATTTTATTATGTCTTTGTTTTAGTATGGTCAGGGCGTGAGTTGGGTGGGTTGTCTATGTTCCTTTTTCTATGTTTTGGGATTTCTGTGTTTGGCCTGGTATGGTTCTCAATCAGAGGCAGCTGTTTATCGTTGTCCCTGATTGAGAACCATATTTAGGTAGCCTGGTTTCATTTTTGAGTTGTGGGTGATTATTTTCCGTGTTTGTGTTTGTGCCACACGGGACCGTTTAGTTTGTTTCACTTTGTTATTTTGTATTTGTGTAGTTTTAAATTTGTCATATTAAAATGGACACATACCACCCTGAAAATTGGTCCGACCTCTCTTACACTTCATCAGAGGAAGACGACGAACGTTACAATGTGTTTTGATAGATACAGTAGAATGTGTTTTAGAACAGAATGAAAGTACTCTGAAACACTACTGTGGCAGACATTTCAATGAATCTCAAGGTACTCTGGTAATACGGCTGATTTTAACAGAGTTGTGAAAACACCTTTCTGGGGTTTCAGAAACTGTAAAAGTCAGCATCAAATTACAATAATATTTTGATACATTCATTTCAAGTGACACATTTTATAAATGTATTGAGATTAATAGACAGAGCTGTCATATTTGTCCAACTACTTTCCCTAGGATAGGCAATAGCACTCGTTACTACCACTCATTACTACCACTCTTTACATAGCACTCACTATTACTACTCATTAGTACCACTCATTACATAGCACTCACTATTACTACTCATTACTACCACTCATTACATAGCACTCACTATTACTACTCATTAGTACCACTCATTACATAGCACTCACTATTACTACTCATTACTACCACTCATTACATAGCAATCACTATTACTACTCAATACTACAACAGTTGCCAGGCTCATTGTGAGAGTATAAATGATGTTACATTCAAAATGTTTAGGGTTATTGTAACATGTACAAAGCAGAGACAATATGTCCAACTAATAGCAGAGACAACATGTCCAACTAATAGCAGAGACAACATGTCCCAACTAATAGCAGAGACAACATGTCCCAACTAATAGCAGAGACAACATGTCCCAACTAATAGCAGAGACAACATGTCCCAACTAATAGCAGAGACAACATGTCCCAACTAATAGCAGAGACAACATGTCCCAACTAATAGCAGAGACAACATGTCCCAACTAATAGCAGAGACAACATGTCCCAACTAATAGCAGAGACAACATGTCCCAACTAATAGCAGAGACAACATGTCCAACTAATATCATAGACAACATGTTTCAACTAATAGCAGAGACAACATGTCCAACTAATAGCAGAGACAACATGTCCAACTAATATCAGAGACAACATGTCCAACTAATATCAGAGACAACATGTTTCAACTAATAGCAGAGACAACATGTCCAACTAATATCAGAGACAACATGTCCCAACTAATAGCAGAGACAACATGTTCAACTAATAGCAGAGACAACATGTTCCAACTAATAGCAGAGACAACATGTTTCAACTAATAGCAGAGACAACATGTCCAACTAATAGCAGAGACAACATGTCCCAACTAATATCAGAGACAACATGTCCCAACTAATATCAGAGACAACATGTCCCAACTAATAGCAGAGACAACATGTCCCAACTAATAGCAGAGACAACATGTCCAACTAATAGCAGAGACAACATGTCCAACTAATAGCAGAGACAACATGTTCCACTAATAGCAGAGACAACATGTCCCAACTAATAGCAGAGACAACATGTCCCAACTAATAGCAGAGACAACATGTCCAACTAATAGCAGAGACAACATGTCCAACTAATAGCAGAGACAACATGTCCAACTAATAGCAGAGACAACATGTCCAACTAATAGCAGAGACAACATGTCCCAACTAATAGCAGAGACAACATGTCCAATCTATAGCAGAGACAACATGTCCCAACTAATAGCAGAGACAACATGTCCAATCTATAGCAGAGATAGCATGTCCAATTTATAGCAGAGGCAACATGTCCAATTTATAGCAGAGATAGCATGTCCAATTTATAGCAGAGACATGTCCAATCTATAGCAGAGATAGCATGTCCAACTAATAGCAGAGACAACATGTCCCAACTAATAGCAGAGACAACATGTCCAATCTATAGCAGAGATAGCATGTCCAATTTATAGCAGAGATAGCATGTCCAATTTATAGCAGAGACATGTCCAATCTATAGCAGAGATAGCATGTCCAATTTATAGCAGAGGCAACACGTACAGCATAAAGCTGTTGTGTGTGTGACAACATGGATTTGTACCTGGGTCAGCCAGTCTTCACTCTTGTTACACTGAGCACATGGTGCCCTATTCAGACTTGAGATATACAGACTTAACATAGACTTGAGTCAATAAAGTATGAACATTCTTTGACATAAGTCCATGTTAAGTCAACTGGTCTCAAGTCTGAATAGGAATTCCAGCTTTTTCTGTGTGGAATTCCACCATTATATCTTCAATGCTTTATTTACACGGATTAGAAACATGAGGACACAGAGAAGGAGTGAAAGTGGGACAAGCTGAAATTTAAACCCCTGACTTGTGGGACATTAAGATAGCAAATTAGTTTGGAATGTTACACACTCAACCATATCTCCACGTTCAAAACTTGTGAATCCCATTTGTCCGAAGACAACCGTTTAGATTAAATACCAGAAGTGAACTTTAAAAATGGTGCTGCCGTACTGGGCGTTTGTGGCTGACTGCCCTATAGATCACTCTGTGGTCAAGTGTAAAAACAGGAGCGTTTGTGGCTGACTGCCCTATAGATCACTCTGTGGTCAAGTGTAAAAACAGGAGTGTTTGTGGCTGACTGCCCTATAGATCACTCTGTGGTCAAGTGTAAAAACAGGAGCGTTTGTGGCTGACTGCCCTAAGTGTAAAAACAGATCACTCTGTGGTCAAGTGTAAAAACAGGAGCGTTTGTGGCTGACTGCCCTATAGATCACTCTGTGGTCAAGTGTAAAAACAGGAGCGTTTGTGGCTGACTGCCCTATAGATCACTCTGTGGTCAAGTGTAAAAACAGGAGCGTTTGTGGCTGACTGCCCTATAGATCACTCTGTGGTCAAGTGTAAAAACAGGAGCGTTTGTGGCTGACTGCCCTATAGATCACTCTGTGGTCAAGTGTAAAAACAGGAGCGTTTGTGGCTGACTGCCCTATAGATCACTCTGTGGTCAAGTGTAAAAACAGGAGCGTTTGTGGCTGACTGCCCTATAGATCACTCTGTGGTCAAGTGTAAAAACAGGAGCGTTTGTGGCTGACTGCCCTATAGATCACTCTGTGGTCAAGTGTAAAAACAGGAGCGTTTGTGGCTGACTGCCCTATAGATCACTCTGTGGTCAAGTGTAAAAACAGGAGCGTTTGTGGCTGACTGCCCTATAGATCACTCTGTGGTCAAGTGTAAAAACAGGAGCGTTTGTGGCTGACTGCCCTATAGATCACTCTGTGGTCAAGTGTAAAAACAGGAGCGTTTGTGGCTGACTGCCCTATAGATCACTCTGTGGTCAAGTGTAAAAACAGGAGTGTTTGTGGCTGACTGCCCTATAGATCACTCTGTGGTCAAGTGTAAAAACAGGAGCGTTTGTGGCTGACTGCCCTATAGATCACTCTGTGGTCAAGTGTAAAAACAGGAGCGTTTGTGGCTGACTGCCCTATAGATCACTCTGTGGTCAAGTGTAAAAACAGGAGCGTTTGTGGCTGACTGCCCTATAGATCACTCTGTGGTCAAGTGTAAAAACAGGAGCGTTTGTGGGCGCCTCCCCTCTATATTGGTCCTTCATGAACTCAGGTGAGACAGAAAAGAAATTCACTTAACAAGAACATGTGTTTTTTTTTGCAGTGGTGTAAAGTACTTTAAAGTACTACTTGAGTTGATTTTGGTGTATCTGTACTTTACTTTAATATATATATTTTTGACAACTTTTACTTTTACTTCACTACATTCCTAAAGAAAATATTGTGCTTTTTACTCCATACGCTGTCCCTGAAAACCCAAAGTACTCAATACATTTTGAATGCTTAGCCGAACAAGAAAATTGTCAAATTCTAGCACTTATCAGGAGAAGACGTGGTCATCCCTACTGCCTCTGGCTTGGCGGACTCACTGAACAGAAATGCTCTTTTATAAATAATGTATGAGTGTTGGACTTGTCCCCTGGCTCTCTGTAAATAAAACAAGAACGTGGTGCCGTCCGCTTTGCTTAATATAAGGAATTTGAAATGATTTATACTTGTACTTCTACTTTTGATACACAAGTATATTTTAGAACCAAATACTTATAGATATTAAAAACCAAATACTTTTAGACTTTTACTCAAGTAGTATTTTACTGGGTGACTTTCACTTGAGTAACTTTCTATTAAGGTATCTATACTTTTACTCAAGTATGACAATTGGGTACTTATTCCACCACTGGTTTTGTGTAGAATTTCAGCCGCGAATGGCTGCTATGCTAATAGTCCAAGGCAAGCATTCATTAATCAGTTCTTTTTGCTAAATGTAGTTTTGCGTTCGTTTTTTAAATGCAAATTAGGGCCTGCTTTTTAGTTAATACTGCTGGCTTGAGTTTAACACACCATATAAGAGCAGGGAATAAACAATAAGAGGAAATAAACAATAAGAGGAAATAAACAATAAGAGGTGAGAATAAACCATAAGAGGTGAGAATAAACCATAAGAGAAGGGAATAAACCATAAGAGCAGGGAATAAACCATAAGAGGAAATAAACAATAAGAGGAAATAAACAATAAGAGGTGAGAATAAACCATAAGAGGTGAGAATAAACCATAAGAGGTGAGAATAAACCATAAGAGGTGAGAATAAACCATAAGAGGTGAGAATAAACCATAAGAGGTGAGAATAAACCATAAGAGGTGAGAATAAACCATAAGAGGTGAGAATAAACCATAAGAGGTGAGAATAAACCATAAGAGGTGAGAATAAACCATAAGAGAAGGAGAATAAACCATAAGAGGTGAGAATAAACCATAAGAGGTGAGAATAAACCATAAGAGGTGAGAATAAACCATAAGAGGTGAGTAAATAAACCATAAGAGAAGGGAATAAACCATAAGAGAAGGGAATAAACCATAAGAGAAGGGAATAAACCATAAGAGAAGGGAATAAACCATAAGAGAAGGGAATAAACCATAAGAGCAGGGAATAAACCATAAGAGCAGGGAATAAACCATAAGAGCAGGGAATAAACAATAAGAGCAGGGAATAAAGAATAAGAGCAGGGAATAAAGATTAAGAGCAGGGAATAAAGAATAAGAGCAGGGAATGGAATAAAGAATAAGAGCAGGGAATAAACAATAAGAGGGAATAAACAATAAGAGCAGGGAATAAACAATAAGAGCAGGGAATAAACAATAGGAGTGTCAGGACCCGGTTACGAACCCGGGTCTCCGGAGTGAGAAACAGTCACTTAACCAACTGAGCCACGAATAGTCGGCAGAACCCAGAAGATGAGGCAGACAAAGCAGTACTTGAGACGGTGTATTTAATGAAGTAAAAAGTGAAGTTTCTTCAGGAAAACATGTAACTCCACAACCTCAAAAGGAATTCCACAAGAACTAAGGTAATCCTCCAAGACAAAAAGGTAAATCCACAAGGTGGAAGGTAAAGCACAAAAAGCCTTAAAAGATACTCAAAAAAACAAGAACAAAAATACAGAATTCCACCGGGATCTACACGAGTTCACAGAGTACTAGGGCTGGGTGCCAGCATACAAACACAGAGCACAGAACTGAGGAAAACAAAGGGTTTAAATACAATCAGGGGAAACGAGGCACAGGTGCAAATAATAATGGGGATCAAGGGAAAACAAAAGGTCAAAAGGCACAATGGGGGCATCTAGTGACCAAAAACCGGAACAACCCTGGCCAAATCCTGACAAGGAGGGAATAAACAATAAGAGCAGGGAATAAACAATAAGAGCAGGGAATAAACAATAAGAGCAGGGAATAAACAATAAGAGCAGGGAATAAACAATAAGAGGGAATAAACAATAAGAGGGAATAAACAATAAGAGCAGGGAATAAAGAATAAGAGCAGGGAATAAACAATAAGAGCAGGGAATAAACAATAAGAGCAGGGAATAAAGAATAAGAGCAGGGAATAAACAATAAGAGGAGGGAATAAACAATAAGAGCAGGGAATAAACAATAAGAGCAGGGAATAAACAATAAGAGCAGGGAATAAACAATAAGAGCAGGGAATAAACAATAAGAGCAGGGAATAAACAATAAGAGCAGGGAATAAACAATAAGAGGAGGGAATAAACAATTAGAGGAGGGAATAAACAATAAGATGAGGGAATAAACAATAAGATGAGGGAATAAACAATAAGAGGAGGTAATAAACAATAAGAGGAGGGAATAAACAATAAGAGCAGGGAATAAACAATAAGAGGAGGTAATAAACAATAAGAGGAGGGAATAAACAATAAGAGGAGGGAATAAACAATAAGAGGAGGGAATAAACAATAAGAGGAGGGAATAAACAATAAGAGGAGGGAATAAACAATAAGAGGAGGGAATAAACAATAAGAGCAGGGAATAAACAATAACAACAGGGAATAAACAATAAGAGGAGGGAATAAACAACACGAGGAGGGAATAAACAATAATAGCAGGGAATAAAGAATAAGAGCAGGGAATGGAATAAAGAATAAGAGCAGGGAATAAACAATAAGAGGAGGGAATAAACAATAAGTGCAGGGAATAAACAATAAGAGCAGGGAATAAACAATAAGAGGAGGGAATAAACAATAAGAAGAGGGAATAAACAATAAGAGCAGGGAATAAACAATAAGAGCAGGGAATAAAGAATAAGAGCAGGGAATAAACAATAAGAGCAGGGAATAAACAATAAGAGGAGGGAATAAACAACACGAGGAGGGAATAAACAATAAGAGCAGGGAATAAACAATAAGAGGAGGGAATAAACAATAAGAGGAGGGAATAAACAATAAGAGGAGGGAATAAACAATAAGAGGAGGGAATAAACAATAAGAGGAGGGAATAAACAATAAGAGGAGGTAATAAACAATAAGAGGAGGGAATAAACAATAAGAGGAGGGAATAAACAATAAGAGCAGGGAATAAACAATAACAACAGGGAATAAACAATAAGAGGAGGGAATAAACAACACGAGGAGGGAATAAACAATAATAGCAGGGAATAAAGAATAAGAGCAGGGAATGGAATAAAGAATAAGAGCAGGGAATAAACAATAAGAGCAGGGAATAAACAATGAGAACAGGGAATAAACAATGAGAACAGGGAATAAACAATGAGAACAGGGAATAAACAATAAGAGGAGGGAATAAACAATAAGAGGAGGGAATAAACAATAAGAAGAGGGAATAAACAATAAGTGCAGGGAATAAACAATAAGAGCAGGGAATAAACAATAAGAGCAGGGAATAAAGAATAAGAGCAGGGAATAAACAATAAGAGCAGGGAATAAACAATAAGAGGAGGGAATAAACAACACGAGGAGGGAATAAACAATAAGAGCAGGGAATAAACAATAAGAGGAGGGAATAAACAATAAGAGGAGGGAATCCCATTTAAAGCATTTGGAAAATCCAGAAGAAGGGATCTAATTCTGCTCTTAACTCAAAACACCATAATGTTTTCAAACTGTTTGAAAATGCTTCCTGTTTCTGGCAAGGCCCAATTTTTCAGTTTTTGATTTGTTAAAAAAGTTTGAAATATCCAATAAATGTCGTTCCACTTCATGATTGTGTCCCACTTGTTGTTGATTCTTCACAAAAAAATACAGTTTTATATCTTTATGTTTGAAGCCTGAAATGTGGCAAAAGGTCGCAAAGTTCAAGGAGGCCGAATACTTTCGCAAGGCACTGTAGCAGACACTCTTATCCCGAGAGACTTACAGTAAGGTGTCATTTAGCAGACACTCTTATCCCGAGAGAACTACAGTAAGGAGTCATTTAGCAGACACTCTTATCCCGAGAGACCTACAGTAAGGTGTCATTTAGCAGACACTCTTATCCCGAGAGACCTACAGTAAGGAGTCATTTAGCAGACACTCTTATCCAGAGAGACCTACAGTAAGGAGTCATTTAGCAGACACTCTTATCCAGAGAGACCTACAGTAAGGAGTCATTTAGCAGACACTCTTATCCAGAGAGAACTACAGTAAGGAGTCACACGCAAACACACACACACACACACTCAGTGATCATACACACAAACACAAACACACACAAACACACACTCAGTGACCATACACACAAACACACACACACATACACTCAGTGACCATACACACAAACACACACACACACTCAGTGACCATACACACAAACACACACTCAGTGACATACACACAAACACACACACACTCAGTGACCATACACACACTCTCTCTCACTGACCAGCCCACACACACATGCCATCAGAAGAGAGTGTTTTGTGTTAATAGACTGGGCAGCAGCGAGACAGAGAGACAGAGACAGAGAGACAGAGAGACAGAGAGACAGAGAGACAGAGACAGAGACAGAGACAGAGACAGAGACAGAGACAGAGACAGAGAGACAGAGAGAGAGAGAGAGAGAGAGAGAGAGAGGTGGGGGGCAGATGGGATTTCCAGAGAAAGAGAGGAGAGAGAATGAGAGAGAGAATTGTAATAGAGAATAGACTGGGTGATAGAGATACAGGAAGAAGCTCTACAGAGATCGACAGAGCAAACATCCTACACTGGTGAGAGTGAAAGTCAGTGCTGCCTCTGAGATAAATAGACAGAGCCAGACTGCCAGACCGCCAGACTGCCAAACTGCCAGACAGACAATCTGAAAGCCTAGTAGCTGAGAGCAGTTGGCATCATTGATTTCTAGGAGCTGTAAGCTGCCAGTACACATGGCGTGGTGCTGTTGCCCTCCTCTCCGGGCCTCCTCGTCCTCCTGCTGCTCTCCGCTCCTCAAACGCTGCCCTCTCTTCCCAGGTTGGTTCCACTTCACCCTGCCGTCTGTACCCACAGCCTGGAGCTGACATGAGAAGACAGAGAGCAGTAACTGTCTCGTTCAGACAGATACTGCTGCTGTAGGTATATCTATAAGACATGGGTAACAGGCTATCCCATGAAGGTATAGTAGAGTACAGGGCATGGTGTGTCAGTGTGACGTTGTGTTAGGTGTGTGTACTGTAGTGGCAGTACTGTCAGTCACATTGTTACTAAACTGTGCAGCTTGTTGTGTTCTGTGTCTCAGTGCATGAGACCATAGTGCTAGTAGCTGTCTTGAGATCAGGGTGGCTGGTGAGGTCATAGTGCTAGAAGCTGCCTATAGAGATCAGGGTTGCTGGTGAGGTCATAGTGCTAGTAGCTGTCTATAGAGATCAGGGTGGCTGGTGAGGTCATAGTGCTAGTAGCTGTCTTGAGATCAGGGTGGCTGGTGAGGTCATAGTGCAAGTAGCTGTCTTGAGATCAGGGTGGCTGGTGAGGTCATAGTGCTAGTAGCTGTCTTGAGATCAGGGTGGCTGGTGAGGTCATAGTGCAAGTAGCTGTCTTGAGATCAGGGTGGCTGGTGAGGTCATAGTGCTAGTAGCTGTCTTGAGATCAGGGTGGCTGGTGAGGTCATAGTGCTAGTAGCTGTTTTGAGATCAGGGTGGCTGGTGAGGTCATAGTGCTAGTAGCTGTCTTGAGATCAGGGTGGCTGGTGAGGTCATAGTGCACGTAGCTGTCTTGAGATCAAGGTGGCTGGTGAGGTCATAGTGCTAGTAGCTGTCTTGAGATCAAGGTGGCTGGTGCGGTCATAGTGCTAGTAGCTGTCTTGAGATCAGGGTGGCTGGTGAGGTCATAGTGCTAGTAGCTGTCTTGAGATCAGGGTGGCTGGTGAGGTCATAGTGCTAGTAGCTGTCTTGAGATCAGGGTGGCTGGTGAGGTCATAGTGCTAGTAGTGCTAGTAGCTGTCTTGAGATCAGGGTGGCTGGTGAGGTCATAGTGCTAGTAGCTGTCTTGAGATCAGGGTGGCTGGTGAGGTCATAGTGCTAGTAGCTGTCTATAGATATCAGGGTGGCTGGTGAGGTCATAGTGCTAGTAGCTGTCTTGAGATCGGGGTGGCTGGTGAGGTCATAGTGCTAGTAGCTGTCTTGAGATCGGGGTGGCTGGTGAGGTCATAGTGCTAGTAGCTGTCTTGAGATCAGGGTGGCTGGTGAGGTCATAGTACTCGTAGCTGTCTTGAGATCAGGGTGGCTGGTGAGGTCATAGTGCTAGTAGCGTCTAGTAGCTGTCTTGAGGTCAGATTAGGGTGGCTGGTGAGGCCATAGTGCTAGTAGTGCTTGAGATCAGCTGCCTTGAGATCAGGGTGGCTGGTGAGGTCATAGTGCTAGTAGCGCTAGTAGCTGTCTTGAGATCAGGGTGGCTGGTGAGGCCATAGTGCTAGTAGCTGTCTTGAGATCAGGGTGGCTGGTGAGGTCATAGTGCTAGTAGCTGTCTTGAGATCAGGGTGGCTGGTGAGGTCATAGTTCTAGTAGCTGTCTTGAGATCAGGGTGGCTGGTGAGGTCATAGTGCTAGTAGCTGTCTTGAGATCAGGGTGGCTGGTGAGGTCATAGTGCTAGTAGCTGTCTTGAGATCAGGGTGGCTGGTGAGGTCATAGTGCTAGTAGCTGTCTTGAGATCAGGGTGGCTGGTGAGGTCATAGTGCTAGTAGCTGTCTTGAGATCAGGGTGGCTGGTGAGGTCATAGTGCTAGTAGCTGTCTTGAGATCAGGGTGGCTGGTGAGGTCATAGTGCTAGTAGCTGTCTATAGATATCAGGGTGGCTGGTGAGGTCATAGTGCTAGTAGCGTTAGTAGCTGTCTTGAGATTAGGGTGGCTGGTGAGGTCACAGTGCAGGTAGCGCTAGTAGCTGTCTTGAGATCAGGGTGGCTGGTGAGGTCATAGTGCTAGTAGCTGTCTTGAGATCAGGGTGGTTGGTGATGTCATAGTGCTAGTAGCTGTCTTGAGATCAGGGTGGCTGGTGAGGTCATAGTGCTTGTAGCTGTCTTGAGATCAGGGTGGCTGGTGAGGTCATAGTGCTAGTAGCGCTAGTAGCTGTCTTGAGGTCAGGGTGGCTGGTGAGGTCATAGTGCTAGTAGTGCTAGCAGCTGCCTTGAGATCAGGGTGGCTGGTGAGGTCATAGTGCTAGTAGCGCTAGTAGCTGTCTTGAGGTCAGGGTGGCTGGTGAGGTCATAGTGCTAGTAGTGCTAGCAGCTGCCTTGAGATCAGGGTGGCTGGTGAGGTCATAGTGCTAGTAGCGCTAGTAGCTGTCTTGAGATCAAGGTGGCTGGTGAGGTCATAGTGCTAGTAGCTGTCTTGAGATCAGGGTGGCTGGTGAGGTCATAGTGCTAGTAGCTGTCTTGAGATCAGGGTGGCTGGTGAGGTCATAGTGCTAGTAGCTGTCTTGAGATCAGGGTGGCTGGTGAGGTCATAGTGCTAGTAGTGCTAGTAGCTGTCTTGAGATCAGGGTGGCTGGTGAGGTCATAGTGCTAGTAGCTGTCTTGAGATCAGGGTGGCTGGTGAGGTCATAGTGCTAGTAGCTGTCTATAGATATCAGGGTGGCTGGTGAGGTCATAGTGCTAGTAGCGTTAGTAGCTGTCTTGAGATTAGGGTGGCTGGTGAGGTCACAGTGCAGGTAGCGCTAGTAGCTGTCTTGAGATCAGGGTGGCTGGTGAGGTCATAGTGCTAGTAGCTGTCTTGAGATCGGGGTGGCTGGTGAGGTCATAGTGCTAGTAGCTGTCTTGAGATCAGGGTGGCTGGTGAGGTCATAGTGCTAGTAGCTGTCTTGAGATCAGGGTGGCTGGTGAGGTCATAGTACTCGTAGCTGTCTTGAGATCAGGGTGGCTGGTGAGGTCATAGTGCTAGTAGCTGTCTTGATATCAAGGTGGCTGGTGAGGTCATAGTGCTAGTAGCGCTAGTAGCTGTCTTGAGGTCAGGGTGGCTGGTGAGGTCATAGTGCTAGTAGTGCTAGCAGCTGCCTTGAGATCAGGGTGGCTGGCTGGTGAGGCCTTGAGATCAGTGCTGGTGAGGCCATAGTGCTAGTAGCTGTCTTGAGATCAGGGTGGCTGGTGAGGTCATAGTGCTAGTAGCTGTCTTGAGATCAGGGTGGCTGGTGAGGTCATAGTTCTAGTAGCTGTCTTGAGATCAGGGTGGCTGGTGAGGTCATAGTGCTAGTAGCTGTCTTGAGATCAGGGTGGCTGGTGAGGACATAGTGCTAGTAGCTGTCTTGAGATCAGGGTGGCTGGTGAGATCATAGTGCTAGTAGCTGTCTTGAGATCAGGGTTGCTGGTGAGGTCATAGTGCTAGTAGCTGTCTTGAGATCAGGGTGGCTGGTGAGGTCATAGTGCTAGTAGCTGTCTATAGATATCAGGGTGGCTGGTGAGGTCATAGTGCTAGTAGCGTTAGTAGCTGTCTTGAGATTAGGGTGGCTGGTGAGGTCACAGTGCAGGTAGCGCTAGTAGCTGTCTTGAGATCAGGGTGGTTGGTGATGTCATAGTGCTAGTAGCTGTCTTGAGATCAGGGTGGCTGGTGAGGTCATAGTGCTAGTAGCTGTCTTGAGATCAGGGTGGCTGGTGAGGTCATAGTGCTAGTAGTGCTAGCAGCTGCCTTGAGATCAGGGTGGCTGGTGAGGTCATAGTGCTAGTAGCGCTAGTAGCTGTCTTGAGATCAGGGTGGCTGGTGAGGCCATAGTGCTAGTAGCTGTCTTGAGGTCAGGGTGGCTGGTGAGGTCATAGTGCTAGTAGTGCTAGCAGCTGCCTTGAGATCAGGGTGGCTGGTGAGGTCATAGTGCTAGTAGCGCTAGTAGCTGTCTTGAGATCAGGGTGGCTGGTGAGGCCATAGTGCTAGTAGCTGTCTTGAGATCAGGGTGGCTGGTGAGGTCATAGTTCTAGTAGCTGTCTTGAGATCAGGGTGGCTGGTGAGGTCATAGTGCTAGTAGCTGTCTTGAGATCAGGGTGGCTGGTGAGGTCATAGTGCTAGTAGCTGTCTTGAGATCAGGGTGGCTGGTGAGGTCATAGTGCTAGTAGCTGTCTTGAGATCAGGGTGGCTGGTGAGGTCATAGTGCAAGTAGCTGTCTTGAGATCAGGGTGGCTGGTGAGGTCATAGTGCTAGTAGCTGTCTTGAGATCAGGGTAGCTGGTGAGGTCATAGTGCTAGTAGTGCTAGTAGCTGTCTTGAGATCAGGGTATCTGGTGAGGTCATAGTGCTAGTAGCTGTCTTGAGATCAGGGTAGCTGGTGAGGTCATAGTGCTAATAGTGCTAGTAGCTGTCTTGAGATCAGGGTAGCTGGTGAGGTCATAGTGCTAATAGTGCTAGTAGCTGTCTTGAGATCAGGGTAGCTGGTGAGGTCATAGTGCTAATAGTGCTAGTAGCTGTCTTGAGATCAGGGTAGCTGGTGAGGTCATAGTGCTAATAGTGCTAGTAGCTGTCTTGAGATCAGGGTATCTGGTGAGGTCATAGTGCTATTAGTGCCAGTAGCTGTCTTGAGATCAGGGTATCTGGTGAGGTCATAGTGCTAGTAGCTGTCTTGAGATCAGGGTATCTGGTGAGGTCATAGTGCTAGTAGTGCTAGTAGCTGTCTTGAGATCAGGGTATCTGGTGAGATCATAGTGCCAGGGTAAAAACAAACATTTGCACCCCTTGTGGTCCACAGGGCCATTATTAAGAAATGCTGTTTTACGATATCTGATGGCTATCTGCATTTCTGGTAAAGACGATGCATGTCTGTTCACTGCTTGCTGTTTGGTCCCACATGTGATTTGTTTGTGATTTCAACACAATCTTCTTTCAGGATGAGTAACTCTGTCCTTCCCCTCATTGGAGAATTGATGGAGATATAGGGAAGAAGCCACTTTAGACCATTGACATGCACCCCTTGATGGTGTTTACTACTTCGTGTTACACTAATCTCCTCCCCCGACATTTACTGAACGGTGTGTCCCACTAATATCATTCCTCCCTCCAAGACATTTACTGATGGGTGTGTCCCACTAATATCATTCCTCCCTCCAAGACATTTACTGATGGGTGTGTCCCACTAATATCATTCCTCCCTCCAAGACATTTACTGATGGGTGTGTCCCACTAATATCATTCCTCCCTCCCAGACATTTTCTGATGGGTGTGTCCCACTAATATCATTCCTCCCTCCCAGACATTTTCTGATGGGTGTGTCCCACTAATATCATTCCTCCCTCTAAGACAGTTACTGAAGGGTGTTACACTAATTTCCTTCCCCATTCCCAGACATTGGGCACGTTCCTCTGCCCAGGCATTGCTGTCGCATGTCAGATCTTACACATGCCTGGATAGACATTTTATTCATTAGTTGATGACATGGCACGCAACCATTGGTTGATGCATGCAACGTCTGATCAGGGGAACGCGACATTATACTGATGTGTGTAACACTAATCTCCCCCCCCCCCTCCCAGACATCTCTCCTGCTGAGCTGGATGCACTTTGGAGAGAACCACCGTACACGCTAGCGGGAACCAATGAGCACTTCCCAGGAAATGATGTTATGAATCCAGGTAACTACAGTAAAAGCCTTAAAGCGTTCGATGACACAAAACATCCAGCTGATTTTATCCCAATTAAGTCCTGCATGAGTTATATTGCCCAGACAAATGTGGAGTTTGAATTCTTCTGGATGTGTACTGTCGCAAACAATGAAACATTGTATTACACAATAGCCTCAACAGTCCCAGGTTGAGGAAGAGTTGGGGACATCCTCTCTGTACAATGTGACAACAACATGGGGAAGCCAGCCCAGCCGATCATGAAGCCTTTTTCATTGTTTTGATGTGTTTCTGTGTGTGTGTGTTTGCATGCACATCACAAAGCCCTGTCAGGACAGCTAAAGCAGGTCGTTATGTTATAATAGACCATCTGGGAGAGGCAGGACGTTAATAGATGGGTGGGCTTTGATAGGCTCTTTATGTTCTGTTCATGTTCTGGAGGAAACAGACTAATCACTGTTGAAATCCTCATCAGCTGGACCACATAATACACTGTACACCAGCAGTTAAGTAACTTTTAGTGTGAATGTTTCCTCATACAGTAACAGAGACAAACCTCCAATTGGGTCACTTTGTCTGGTTACCAGTCAGGTTTGCGTTCCAGAAGGATATACGATGAAGCATTGTGCTCTCCATTCCCTCTTGACAGTTGTCACAAAACAAGGTTGCTCGATGATCTTGCACTTGCTTACAGAGCACATGTAGCTGACACAAAAGTCTATTTTAAAATCAACCCCCCGAAACAGCTGTCTCACCCGTTCCTTCCTGAGGGTTCCTCTGACCTGACCTGACCTGATCTCTGTTTCCTGTCTTCTCCAGGGGTGGAAGGGCCGGGGGTGGTGTCTGGGGGCGGGGAGGCGGAGCCAGACAGTTACTGGAAGAGGAAGGAGGAGTTCACCAGAGGAAGCACCGTGTCACTGGCCGTGGGAGAGAGGTTCTCCTCAGGTACTGTTCTGCTCTCAGATGCTCTGTACGGATGTGTTCCAAATGGTACCCTAATACCTATAGGTGCACTTTGACCCAAACGGTGCTATTTGGGACAGCCAGGGTGTTTCTCTCTCTATTCCTGCCTTGGATTTGCTAACTGCTAACATAGCGGTGTTAACAGCTGCTGGTCATGGTTGTGTGGTGTGATGCTTATTGTGGATCTGTTTGTGTTGCAGCTGTCATTACATCTCTATTGTAACCTGTCTGTATTCTATACAGTCGTCTATATAATCACTGTATCATTCATGTTGTCTGTATGTACAGTATGTCAACATCCTGTAAGAAAACAGACTTTATTGTTAACGTTACAGTAGGCACAGCTACTCAGCTACTCTATGGTTCTCTGTGTTTTTCCTCCAGCAGGTTCCAGTGTAGCTCTCCCCCAAATGGACCTAATGTTAATTAAAGGGTCCCTTTAAAACTCCAGTCACTCCAGGCTTTAATATATCTGTTATTCCTAGTCCAACACTGAGACACTCAGCAGCTGCTGTGTAATATGACCTCACTGAGCATGACTATAATACACTCACTGAGCATGACTATAATACACTCACTGAGCATGACTATAATACACTTACTGAGCATGACTATAATACACTCACTGAGCATGACTATAATACACTCACTGAGCATGACTATAATACACTCACTGAGCATGATTATAATACACTCACTGAGCATGACTATAATACACTCACTGAGCATGACTATAATACACTCACTGAGCATGACTATAATACACTCACTGAGCATGACTATAATAAACTCACTGAGCATGACTATAATAAACTCACTGAGCATGACTATAATACACTCACTGAGCATGACTATAATACACTCACTGAGCATGACTATAATACACTCACTGAGCATGACTATAATACACTCACTGAGCATGACTATAATAAACTCACTGAGCATGACTATAATAAACTCACTGAGCATGACTATAATACACTCACTGAGCATGACTATAATACACTCACTGAGCATGACTATAATACACTCACTGAGCATGACTATAATACACTCACTGAGCATGACTATAATAAACTCACTGAGCATGGCTCTATAATACACTCCCTGAGCATGACTCTACAATACACTCACTGAGCATGACTACAATACACTCACGGAGCATGACTCTATAATACACTCACTGAGCATGGCTCTATAATACACTCACTGAGCATGACTATAATACACTCACTGAGCATGACTCTATAATACACTCACTGAGCATGGCTCTATAATACACTCACTGAGCATGACTCTATAATACACTCACTGAGCATGACTCTATAATACACTCACTGAGCATGACTCTATAATACACTCACTGAGCATGACTCTATAATACACTCACTGAGCATGACTCTACAATACACTCACTGAGCATGACTACAATACACTCACTGAGCATGGCTCTATAATACACTCACTGAGCATGACTCTATAATACACTCACTGAGCATGACTCTACAATACACTCACTGAGCATGACTATAATACACTCCCTGAGCATGACTCTACAATACACTCACTGAGCATGACTACAATACACTCACTGAGCATGACTCTATAATACACTCACTAAGCATGACTCTATAATACACTCACTGAGCATGGCTCTATAATACACTCACTGAGCATGACTATAATACACTCACTGAGCATGACTCTACAATACACTCACTGAGCATGACTACAATACACTCACTGAGCATGACTCTATAATACACTCACTGAGCATGACTCTATAATACACTCACTGAGCATGACTCTATAATACACTCACTGAGCATGGCTATAATACACTCACTGAGCATGACTCTATAATACACTCACTGAGCATGGCTCTATAATACACTCACTGAGCATGACTCTATAATACACTCCCTGAGCATGACTCTACAATACACTCACTGAGCATGACTACAATACACTCACTGAGCATGGCTCTATAATACACTCACTGAGCATGGCTCAATAATACACTCACTGAGCATGGCTCTATAATACACTCACTGAGCATGACTATAATACACTCACTGAGCATGACTCTATAATACACTCACTGAGCATGACTACAATACACTCACTGAGCATGACTCTATAATACACTCACTGAGCATGACTCTATAATACACTCACTGAGCATGACTCTAATACACTCACTGAGCATGGCTCTATAATACACTCACTGAGCATGACTCTAATACCCTCACTGAGCATGACTATAATACACTCACTGAGCATGACTCTAATACACTCACTGAGCATGACTACAATACACTCACTGAGCATGTCTCTATAATACACTCACTGAGCATGGCTCTATAATACACTCACTGAGCATGACTATAATACACTCACTGAGCATGACTATAATACACTCACTGAGCATGACTATAATACACTCACTGAGCATGGCTCTATAATACACTCACTGAGCATGACTATAATACACTCACTGAGCATGACTATAATACACTCACTGAGCATGACTATAATACACTCACTGAGCATGACTATAATACACTCACTGAGCATGACTCTATAATACACTCACTGAGCATGACTATAATACACTCACTGAGCATGACTCTATAATACACTCACTGAGCATGGCTCTATAATACACTCACTGAGCATGACTCATAATACACTCACTGAGCATGACTATAATACACTCACTGAGCATGACTCTATAATACACTCACTGAGCATGGCTCTACATACACTCACTGAGCATGGCTCTATAATACACTCACTGAGCATGACTATAATACACTCACTGAGCATGACTCTATAATACACTCACTGAGCATGACTCTATAATACACTCACTGAGCATGTCTCTATAATACACTCACTGAGCATGGCTCTATAATACACTCACTGAGCATGACTCATAATACACTCACTGAGCATGACTATAATACACTCACTGAGCATGACTATAATACACTCACTGAGCATGGCTCTATAATACACTCACTGAGCATGACTATAATACACTCACTGAGCATGACTATAATACACTCACTGAGCATGACTCTATAATACACTCACTGAGCATGGCTCTATAATACACTCACTGAGCATGACTATAATACACTCACTGAGCATGACTCTATAATACACTCACTGAGCATGGCTCTATAATACACTCACTGAGCATGGCTCAATAATACACTCACTGAGCATGACTATAATACACTCACTGAGCATGGCTCTAAATTTTACACTCATGTTGATGTCTCATGTCACGTACTGAGCATGACTATCCCACACTCATCTGAGCATGACAGTGTAATACGTGTCACTGTGCATGGCTCTTTGTGTACACTCACTGGTGCATGGCTCTATAATACACTCCCTGAGCATGACTCTATAATACACTCACTGAGCATGACTACAATACACTCACTGAGCATGGCTCTATAATACACTCACTGAGCATGGCTCAATAATACACTCACTGAACATGACTATAATACACTCACTGAGCATGACTCAATACACTCACTGAGATGACTCTATAATACACCAGTGGCATGACTCTATAATACACTCCTGAGCATGGCTTCAATAATACACTCACTGAACATGACTCTGTAACACACTCAGAAAAGTTACTCCTTAAAGTTTTACCTCTGCATGTTGATGTCTGCATGTCACAGTATCAGTCAATAACTCCCACCGGTGATCTGCCCGTCTGACAGTCTGTCCACGTGTGCTTTGTGCATCACTTTTTGACTGTGGAGGAGATGGTGCTGGTGTTCTACCTACCTGGCTCTAGGTGTGCAGTGTAATCCTGACTCTGAACTGGAGGAAACTCCATTAACAGACTCAGGGTCGTTGCAAAGCAACAGTCAGGATGTCATCCAGCTCTTCAACCTTAACCATCAGCCTGGAAGTCATAGGATCAGGGGAACCAGGATTAGAGGTTAGAGGTCAAGGCATGCCAAAACAGATGACATTGCCTAGACCAGTGGTGGGGTTGCAACCGTTGTCCTGAGAAAAGTAGCTTCTCCCTGATGTTGATGCTAGTGGTCGGTAGAGAAAAAAGGTGACCTTTTCTGCATCCTCGCTGTTTCTTCAACAATGTCTTCGGTTCTTCTGCCACCCTACAGGACCTGTCTGCCCGTCTGCTGTCTGTCCACGCTGAGAAGGACAGCTTTGTCATCACCTTCAAGACTGTGGAGGAGATGTGGAAGTTCTCTACCTACCTGGCTCTAGGTGTGCAGTACTATCCTCGTCTACCTGACCTGGATGAAACTCTCATTAACAGTCTGATGGCTGATTATTACGTCCAGTTGCAAATAGGCGCAGAACCAGGATCAGCATCCCCTCACCCAATCCTAACCTAAACCACCAGCCTGGAAGAACCAGGATCAGCATCCCCTCACCCAATCCTAACCTAAACCACCAGCCTGGAAGAACCAGGATCAGATTCCCCTCACCCAATCCTAACCTAAACCATCAGCCTGGAAGAACCAGGATCAGATTCCCCTCACCCAATCCTAACCTAAACCATCAGCCTGGAAGAACCAGGATCAGATTCCCCTCACCCAATCCTAACCTAAACCATCAGCCTGGAAGAACCAGGATCAGATTCCCCTCACCCAATCCTAACCTAAACCATCAGCCTGGAAGAACCAGGATCAGATTCCCCTCACCCAATCCTAACCTAAACCATCAGCCTGGAAGAACCAGGATCAGCATCCCCTCACCCAATCCTAACCTAAACCATCAGCCTGGAAGAACCAGGATCAGCATCCCCTCACCCAATCCTAACCTAAACCATCAGCCTGGAAGAACCAGGATCAGCATCCCCTCACCCAATCCTAACCTAAACCATCAGCCTGGAAGAACCAGGATCAGATTCCCCTCACCCAATCCTAACCTAAACCATCAGCCTGGAAGAACCAGACCTTACATCAGGATGTAGGGACAACTTCCTCTTACTTTGTTGTGTGTCCAGGCTATGTGGCGCGGTGAACCTGACGGACACTATGTGCCATGTTATGAACACCTTATGACATGTTATGAACAGATGTCTCTGTATGTCCAGGCTATGTGGCGCGGTGAACCTGACGGACACTATGTGCCATGTTATGAACACCTTGTGACATGTTATGAACAGATGTCTCTGTATGTCCAGGCTATGTGGCGTGGTGAACCTGACGGACACCATGTGACATGTTATGAACACCTTGTGACATGTTATGAACAGATGTCTCTGTATGTCCAGGCTATGTGGCGCGGTGCCTGGAGAATTTCCTGTGTGACCAGTCATTCTGGCTGGACACTGAGCTGCTGAGGGACCTGGAGATCACTGTGACTGTAGACGAGGAACACCTGGCAACACTCTACCTGGGACTGCTGCTGCAGGAGGGTGAACAAACACCTTATGAACACCTTATGAACTCTTTATGAACAGCTTATGAACATCTTATGAACTCTTTATGAACACCTTGTGAACATCTTATGAACTCTTTATGAACACCTTATGAACATCTTATGAACTCTTTATGAACACCTTATGAACACCTTATGACCTTATTAAGAACAGCACCTGGCCACACTACCTGGGACTGCTGCTGCAGAAGGGTAGGGATGGTTACGTTATGAACTCCTTGTGACAGGTTATGAAGACCATTTTAACATCATATGAACTCTTTATAGACATCTTATGAACAGTTTACAAATGACGAATGGACAAGTTATGAAGACCTCTACGAACTCCTTATGGACAGCTTGTATTCTCTACTTTCTTGACTCTCATCATCAACAGCAGTTTATATCACACTCTCCTCAGAGCAGAACAGAAGCAAAACAGTTGTTCCATTTCAAAACATGTTGTTCTAGATACCTAGAAATGAAATGCAACTAAACCTAAACTGACTCCATGTTCTGAAATGTCCAGAGATCAAGTAAAACAGCAAAAGAAAGCTGAATGTTTAACGTAATGTAATTTTAGAGAGCTATTGTACTACCATGCATTTACACTGTCCACTGTCTGAGTAGGCATCATGTTTTACAAGGAAGTACTCTTCTCCCTAACGCCTGAGAGGAATCAATAGCCAGTGAAATGAAGAAGTGCCTGTGTTGAGAATGGATTTTTAATGGATTATGTGAAGGAGGACAGATATTCAGTTCAGTCAAATGTTCATTCTTTACAGAAATTTGCATCCCCCGGTGTGAGTGTGTGTTTCTGTGTGTCTGTTGTCCTCTGCATCCCCCGGTGTGAGTGTGTGTTTCTGTGTGTCTGTTGTCCTCTGCATCCCCCGGTGTGAGTGTGTGTTTGTGTGTGTCTGTTGTCCTCTGCATCCCCCGGTGTGAGTGTGTGTTTGTGTGTGTCTGTTGTTCTCTGCATCCCCCGGTGTGAGTGTGTGTTTGTGTGTGTCTGTTGTCCTCTGCATCCCCGGTGTGAGTGTGTTTGTGTGTGTCTGTTGTCCTCTGCATCCCCCGGTGTGAGTGTGTGTTTGTGTGTGTCTGTTGTCCTCTGCATCCCCCGGTGTGAGTGTGTGTTTGTGTGTGTCTGTTGTCCTCTGCATCCCCCGGTGTGAGTGTGTGTTTGTGTGTGTCTGTTGTCCTCTGCATCCCCCGGTGTGAGTGTGTGTTTGTGTGTGTCTGTTGTCCTCTGCGTGTCATTCAACTGTAGTTATCTCTCTCTCCCCCAGGGTCGTTCTTTGCCAAGGCGCTGGTGAGCAGTGGCGAGTACAGTGATGAGGAGGAGGAGCTGTGTTTCAGACGTAATGACTTGCTGATGGTTAGAGACACAGGGCAGGACAGTCACTGGGAGGGCACCCTTCTCTCCACCGGAAAACACGGACTCGTGCCTGTCAACAACATGCAACCGCTGCCATACCCCTTCTACCAGTGAGTTACCTAGTCTCTACCCTAACCCATACCCCTTCTACCAGTGAGGTATCTAGTCTCTACCCTAACCCATACCCCTTCTACCAGTGAGTTACCTAGTCTCTACCCTAACCCATACCCCTTCTACCAGTGAGTTACCTAGTCTCTACCCTAACCCATACCCCTTCTACCAGTGAGTTACCTAGTCTCTACCCTAACCCATACCCCTTCTACCAGTGAGGTATCTAGTCTCTACCCCCTAACCCATACCCCTTCTACCATTGAGTAACCTAGTCTCTACCCTCTAACCCATACCCCTTCTACCAGTGAGTTATCTAGTCTCTACCCCCTAACCCATACCCCTTCTACCAGTGAGTTACCTAGTCTCTACCCCCTAACCCATACCCCTTCTACCATTGAGTAACCTAGTCTCTACCCTAATCCATACCCATTATACCAGTGAGTTATCTAGTCTCTACCCCCTAACCCATACCCCTTCTACCATCATATGCTGTATGTACACCTTATAACATGACACAGTGACTGTCACACCCTGCCCATAGTTTGCTTTGTATGTTTCTATGTTTTGTTTGGTCAGGGTGTGATCTGAGTGGGCATTCTATGTTGGATGTCTTGTTTGTCTATTTCTATGTCTGGCCTGATATGGTTCTCAATCAGAGGCAGGTGTTAGTCATTGTCTCTGATTGGGAACCATATTTAGGTAGCCTGTTTGGTGTTGGGTTTTGTGGGTGATTGTTCCTGTCTCTGTGTTTGCACCAGATAGGGCTGTTTTGGTTTTTAACATTTCTTGTTTTGTTAGTCTATTCATGTATAGTTTCTTTATTAAAGAACCATGAATAATAACCATGCTGCGTTTTGGTCCGCCTCTCCTTCAGCGCAAGAAAACCGTTACAGTGACCTACTCAATCACACTATAGAATATCAACCTCTATCCCTGCATTTCCTCTCACCTCTTATTTTGTAGGGAAATATGGCCGCATTTTGTGCCAAGCTAATGTGTTTCCTGTTTGTGTAGGTGGTTCCTGAGGAAGTACCCTGGCTGTGCCGGAAGCTCCCCTTCAGAGAGAGGACAGTTTGACCACCCTATAGGTTAGGCCCTAAATCTAAGCCTTCAGATAGAGGACAGTTTGACTACCCTACAGGTGAGGTCATAAGCCTAAGCCTTCAGAGAGAGGACCGTGTGCCTACCCTATAGGTGAGGTCCTAACCCTAAGCCTTCAGAGAGAGGACAGTTTGACTACCCTATAGATGAGGTCTTAACCCTAACACTAAGCCTTCAGAGAGAGGACAGTTTGACTACCCTACAGGTGAGGTCTTAACCCTAACACTAAGCCTTCAGAGAGTTTGACTACCCTACAGGTGAGGTCTTAACCTAACACTAAGCCTTCAGAGAGAGGACAGTTTGACTACCCTATAGATGAGGTCTTAACCCTAACACTAAGCCTTCAGAGTTAGTTTGACTACCCTATAGATGAGGTCTTAACCCTAACACTAAGCCTTCAGAGAGAGGACAGTTTGACTACCCTATAGATGAGGTCTTAACCCTAACACTAAGCCTTCAGAGAGAGGACAGTTTGACTACCCTATAGATGAGGTCTTAACCCTAACACTAAGCCTTCAGAGAGAGGACAGTTTGACTACCCTACAGGTGAGGTCTTAACCCTAACACTAAGCCTTCAGAGAGGGACAGTTTGACTACACTATAGATGAGGTCTTAACCCTAACACTAAGCCTTCAGAGAGAGGACAGTTTGACTACCCTATAGATGAGGTCTTAACCCTAACACTAAGCCTTCAGAGAGAGGACAGTTTGACTACCCTATAGATGAGGTCTTAACCTAACACTAAGCCTTCAGAGAGAGGACAGTTTGACTACCCTATAGATGAGGTCTTAACCCTAACACTAAGCCTTCAGAGAGAGGACAGTTTGACTACCCTACAGGTGAGGTCTTAACCCTAACACTAAGCCTTCAGAGAGAGGACAGTTTGACTACCCTATAGATGAGGTCTTAACACTAAGCCTTCAGAGAGAGGACAGTTTGACTACCCTATAGATGAGGTCTTAACCCTAACACTAAGCCTTCAGAGAGAGGACAGTTTGACTACTCTATAGATGAGGTCTTAACCCTAACACTAAGCCTTCAGAGAGAGGACAGTTTGACTACTCTATAGATGAGGTCTTAACACTAAGCCTTCAGAGAGAGGACAGTTTGACTACCCTATAGATGAGGTCTTAACCCTAACACTAAGCCTTCAGAGAGAGGACAGTTTGACTACTCTATAGATGAGGTCTTAACCCTAACACTAAGCCTTCAGAGAGAGGACAGTTTGACTACTCTATAGATGAGGTCTTAACACTAAGCCTTCAGAGAGAGGACAGTTTGACTACTCTATAGATGAGGTCTTAACACTAAGCCTTCAGAGAGAGGACAGTTTGACTACTCTATAGATGAGGTCTTAACACTAAGCCTTCAGAGAGAGGACAGTTTGACTACTCTATAGATGAGGTCTTAACCCTAACACTAAGCCTTCAGAGAGAGGACAGTTTGACTACCCTACAGGTGAGGTCTTAACACTAAGCCTTCAGAGAGAGGACAGTTTGACTACCCTATAGATGAGGTCTTAACCCTAAGCCTTCAGAGAGAGGACAGTTTGACTACCCTATAGATGAGGTCTTAACCCTAACACTAAGCCTTCAGAGAGAGGACAGTTTGACTACCCTATAGATGAGGTCTTAACCCTAACACTAAGCCTTCAGAGAGAGGACAGTTTGACTACCCTATAGATGAGGTCTTAACCCTAACACTAAGCCTTCAGAGAGAGGACAGTTTGACTACCCTATAGATGAGGTCTTAACCCTAACACTAAGCCTTCAGAGAGAGGACAGTTTGACTACCCTATAGATGAGGTCTTAACCCTAACACTAAGCCTTCAGAGAGAGAACAGTTTGACTACCCTATAGATGAGGTCTTAACCCTAACACTAAGCCTTCAGAGAGAGGACAGTTTGACTACCCTATAGATGAGGTCTTAACCCTAACACTAAGCCTTCAGAGAGAGGACAGTTTGACTACCCTATAGATGAGGTCTTAACCCTAACACTAAGCCTTCAGAGAGAGGACAGTTTGACTACCCTATAGATGAGGTCTTAACCCTAACACTAAGCCTTCAGAGAGAGGACAGTTTGACTACCCTATAGATGAGGTCTTAACCCTAACACTAAGCCTTCAGAGAGAGGACAGTTTGACTACCCTACAGGTGAGGTCTTAACACTAAGCCTTCAGAGAGAGGACAGTTTGACTACCCTATAGATGAGGTCTTAACCCTAACACTAAGCCTTCAGAGAGAGGACAGTTTGACTACCCTATAGGTGAGGTCTTAACCCTAACACTAAGCCTTCAGAGAGAGGACAGTTTGACTACTCTATAGATGAGGTCTTAACCCTAACACTAAGCCTTCAGAGAGAGGACAGTCTGACTACTCTATAGATGAGGTCTTAACCCTAACACTAAGCCTTCAGAGAGAGGACAGTTTGACTACCCTACAGGTGAGGTCTTAACACTAATCCTTCAGAGAGAGGACAGTTTGACTACCCTATAGATGAGGTCTTAACCCTAATCCTTCAGAGAGAGGACAGTTTGACTACCCTACAGGTGAAGTCTTAACCCTAAGCCTTCAGAGAGAGGACAGTTTGACTACCCTATAGATGAGGTCTTAACCCTAACACTAAGCCTTCAGAGAGAGGACAGTTTGACCATCCTACAGTTGAGAGCAGGAACCTTCAACCTACGCCACACTACACTCATGCCATGGCCAGTGCTCAATATAAATACTAGGCATTTCCTCCAACCCCTTCTCCTCTCCCTTCTCCCTGCAGTAACTGGTTCCTGTGAGGCTGTAGTGGACCATAACCCAGTAGGATGTGATGAGCTCCAGCTGAGTCGAGGTGACCTGATTGAGATACAGGGGATGCTACTCCGAGGTCTGGACCTGTTCATAGGAACACGCTGCTCTACAGGAAACACCGGCTTCGTACACAAGGCTCACGTGAAGCCACTCAACGCCAAACCACTGTAAGACCAGTACATTTCCATTTTTACATTTGAGCCATTTAGCAGACTATCTTATCCAAAGGGGGGTGCTCTTTGAAGAGATAGAGTTTCAGGTGCTTTCAGAAGATGGACAAGGACTCTGCTCTCCAAGTGACCAGAGGCGGCAGAACGGAGAGCTCGGGTTGGGGTGTATGGTTTGAGCATAGCCTGAAGGTTGGGAGGGGCAGTTCCTCTTGCTTTTCTGTAGGTAAACACCACAGTCATGTAGTGGATACGAGCTTCGACTGGAAGCCAGTGGAGTGTGAGGAGGAGCGGGGTGACTTGGGATAACTTGGGAAGGTTGAAAACCAGGCAGGCTGCAGCGTTCTGGATACGTTTCAGAGGTTTGATGGCACTGTAAGAGCTATACATAATATCATTACAATACCAAACCACTCTGAGGGCTATACATAACATCATTACAATACCAAACCACTGTGAGGGCTATACATAATATCATTACAATACCAAACCACTGTGAGGGCTATACATAATATCATTACAATACCAAACCACTCTGAGGGCTATACATAACATCATTACAATACCAAACCACTATGAGGGCTATACATAATATCATTACAATACCAAACCACTCTGAGGGCTATACATAACATCATTACAATACCAAACCACTCTGAGGGCTATACATAACATCATTACAATACCAAACCACTGTGAGGGCTATACATAACATCATTACAATACCAAACCACTATGAGGGCTATACATAATATCATTACAATACCAAACCACTGTGAGGGCTATACATAACATCATTACAATACCAAACCACCCTGAGGGCTATACATAACATCATTACAATACCAAACCACCCTGAGGGCTATACATAACATCATTACAATACCAAACCACCCTGAGGGCTATACATAACATTATAATATCATTACAATACCAAACCACTATGAGGGCTATACATAATATCATTACAATACCAAACCACTGTGAGGGCTATACATAATATCATTACAATACCAAACCACTCTGAGGGCTATACATAACATCATTACAATACCAAACCACTCTGAGGGCTATACATAACATCATTACAATACCAAACCACTCTGAGGGCTATACATAACATCATTACAATACCAAACCACTGTGAGGGCTATACATAACATTATAACATCATTACAATACCAAACCACCCTGAGGGCTATACATAACATCATTACAATACCAAACCACTCTGAGGGCTATACATAACATTATAACATCATTACAATACCAAACCACTGTGAGGGCTATACATAACATCATTACAATACCAAACCACTCTGAGGGCTATACATAACATCATTACAATACCAAACCACTCTGAGGGCTATACATAATATCATTACAATACCAAACCACTCTGAGGGCTATACATAATATCATTACAATACCAAACCACTCTGAGGGCTATACATAATATCATTACAATACCAAACCACTCTGAGGGCTATACATAATATCATTACAATACCAAACCAGTGTGAGGGCTATACATAATATCATTACAATACCAAACCACTCTGAGGGCTATACATAACATCATTACAATACCAAACCACTGTGAGGGCTATACATAATATCATTACAATACCAAACCACTCTGAGGGCTATACATAATATCATTACAATACCAAACCACTCTGAGGGCTATACATAATATCATTACAATACCAAACCACTATGAGGGCTATACATAATATCATTACAATACCAAACCAGTGTGAGGGCTATACATAATATCATTACAATACCAAACCACTGTGAGGGCTATACATAATATCATTACAATACCAAACCACTCTGAGGGCTATACATAATATCATTACAATACCAAACCACTCTGAGGGCTATACATAATATCATTACAATACCAAACCACTGTGAGGGCTATACATAATATCATTACAATACCAAACCACTGTGAGGGCTATACATAATATCATTACAATACCAAACCACTCTGAGGGCTATACATAATATCATTACAATACCAAACCACTCTGAGGGCTATACATAATATCATTACAATACCAAACCACTATGAGGGCTATACATAACATCATTACAATACCAAACCACTCTGAGGGCTATACATAACATCATTACAATACCAAACCACTGTGAGGGCTATAATTACAATACCAAACCACTCTATTATTCACTTATACTGACTTTGTTCAAATAGGAGTTTGTTCCACAATAATGTGCTCACAAGTTCTTTGTGCACAATCTAATTACCTCAATTTGTGTTTTCTTTCAAAACATGTTTTTATTCACCCATCAACTCTTCTCAATCTCCTAGGAACAGTTATGACCGCAGACAATGTGTCATGTTTTCTGTTCACATTTACATGGTCTATCTGTTTATCTGTTGTCAATAGTAGAGGCTTCAGGTGGAGGGATGGAGGGATAGAGGGATGGAGGGATGGAGGTGTAAAGAGATGGGGCTATACTGCGATGGAGGGATGGGGGAGGGCTATACATAACATTATAATATCATTACAATACCAAACCACTCTGGGGGCTATGGTGTAAAGAGATGGGCTGTGATGGAGGGATGGAGGTGTAAAGAGATGGGCTGCATATGGAGGGATGGAGGGATGGAGGTGTAAAGAGATGGGCTGCGAAGGGATGGAGGGATGGGGGATGGAGGGATGGAGGTGTAAAGAGATGGGCTGCGATGGAGGGATGGAGTGATGGAGGTGTAAAGAGATGGGCTGTGAAGGGATGGAGGAATGGAGGTGTAAAGAGATGGGCTGTGATGGAGGGATGGAGGGATGGAGGTGTAAAGAGATGGGCTGTGATGGAGGTGTAAAGAGATGGGCTGCAAAAGCCAGTGGAGTGTGAGGGCTGATACATAACTTGGGATTGAAAACCAGGCAGGCTGCAGCATTCTGGACAGAGGTTTGATGGCAGGGCTATACATAATATCATTACAATACCAAACCACTCTGAGGGCTATACATAACATCATTACAATACCAAACCACTGTGAGGGCTATACATAATATCATTACAATACCAAACCACTGTGAGGGCTATACATAACATCATTACAATACCAAACCACCCTGAGGGCTATACATAACATCATTACAATACCAAACCACCCTGAGGGCTATACATAACATCATTACAATACCAAACCACCCTGAGGGCTATACATAACATTATAATATCATTACAATACCAAACCACTATGAGGGCTATACATAATATCATTACAATACCAAACCACTGTGAGGGCTATACATAATATCATTACAATACCAAACCACTCTGAGGGCTATACATAACATCATTACAATACCAAACCACTCTGAGGGCTATACATAACATCATTACAATACCAAACCACTCTGAGGGCTATACATAACATCATTACAATACCAAACCACTGTGAGGGCTATACATAACATTATAACATCATTACAATACCAAACCACCCTGAGGGCTATACATAACATCATTACAATACCAAACCACTCTGAGGGCTATACATAACATCATTACAATACCAAACCACTCTGAGGGCTATACATAACATCATTACAATACCAAACCACTCTGAGGGCTATACATAACATCATTACAATACCAAACCACTCTGAGGGCTATACATAATATCATTACAATACCAAACCACTCTGAGGGCTATACATAATATCATTACAATACCAAACCACTGTGAGGGCTATACATAACATCATTACAATACCAAACCACTGTGAGGGCTATACATAATATCATTACAATACCAAACCACTGTGAGGGCTATACATAACATCATTACAATACCAAACCACTCTGAGGGCTATACATAATATCATTACAATACCAAACCACTGTGAGGGCTATACATAACATCATTACAATACCAAACCACTATGAGGGCTATACATAACATCATTACAATACCAAACCACTATGAGGGCTATACATAATATCATTACAATACCAAACCACTGTGAGGGCTATACATAATATCATTACAATACCAAACCACTCTGAGGGCTATACATAACATCATTACAATACCAAACCACTGTGAGGGCTATACATAATATCATTACAATACCAAACCACTGTGAGGGCTATACATAACATTATAACATCATTACAATACCAAACCAGTGTGAGGGCTATACATAATATCATTACAATACCAAACCACTCTGAGGGCTATACATAATATCATTACAATACCAAACCACTATGAGGGCTATACATAACATCATTACAATACCAAACCACTCTGAGGGCTATACATAACATCATTACAATACCAAACCACTGTGAGGGCTATAAGTATTGTTCATTTATACTGACTTTGTTCAAATAGGAGTTTGTTCCACAATAATGTGCTCACAAGTTCTTTGTGCACAATCTAATTACCTCAATTTGTGTTTTCTTTCAAAACATGTTTTTATTCACCCATCAACTCTTCTCAATCTCCTAGGAACAGTTATGACCGCAGACAATGTGTCATGTTTTCTGTTCACATTTACATGGTCTATCTGTTTATCTGTTGTCAATAGTAGAGGCTTCAGGTGGAGGGATGGAGGGATAGAGGGATGGAGGGATGGAGGTGTAAAGAGATGGGCTGCGATGGAGGGATGGAGGGATGGGGGGATGGAGGGATGGAGGTGTAAAGAGATGGGCTGCGATGGAGGGATGGAGGGATGGGGTGTAAAGATGGAGATGGATGGAGGTGTAAAGAGATGGGCTGCGATGGAGGGATGGAGGGATGGGGGATGGAGGGATGGAGGTGTAAAGAGATGGGCTGCGATGGAGGGATGGAGGGATGGAGGTGTAAAGAGATGGGCTGTGATGGAGGGATGGAGGTGTAAAGAGATGGGCTGCGATGGAGGGATGGAGGGATGGAGGTGTAAAGAGATGGGCTGCGATGGAGGGATGGAGGGATGGGGGGATGGAGGGATGGAGGTGTAAAGAGATGGGCTGTGATGGAGGGATGGAGGGATGGAGGTGTAAAGAGATGGGCTGTGATGGAGGGATGGAGGTGTAAAGAGATGGGCTGCGATGGAGGGATGGAGGGATGGAGGTGTAAAGAGATGGGCTGTGGGGGATGGAGGGATGGAGGTGTAAAGAGATGGGCTGCCATGGAGGGATGGAGGTGTAAAGAGATGGGCTGCGATGGAGGGATGGAGGGATGGAGGTGTAAAGAGATGGGCTGTGATGGAGGGATGGAGGAATGGAGGTGTAAAGAGATGGGCTGTGATGGAGGGATGGAGGGATGGAGGTGTAAAGAGATGGGCTGTGATGGAGGTGTAAAGAGATGGGCTGCGATGGAGGGATGGAGGGATGGAGGTGTAAAGAGATGGGCTGTGATGGAGGGATGGAGGGATGGAGGTGTAAAGAGATGGGCTGTGATGGAGGGATGGAGGTGTAAAGAGATGGGCTGCGATGTAGAGGGCTATACATAACATTTAATATCATTACAATACCAAACCAGGATGGAGGGATGGGGGATGGAGGGATGGAGGTGTAAAGAGATGGGCTGCGATGGAGGGATGGAGGGATGGAGGTGTAAAGAGATGGGCTGCGATGGAGGGATGGAGGGATGGGGGGATGGAGGGATGGAGGTGTAAAGAGATGGGCTGTGATGGAGGGATGGAGGTGTAAAGAGATGGGCTGTGATGGAGGGATGGAGGGATGGAGGTGTAAAGAGATGGGCTGTGATGGAGGGATGGAGGGATGGAGGTGTAAAGAGATGGGCTGGGATGGAGGGATGGAGGGATGGAGGTGTAAAGAGATGGGCTGTGATGGAGGGATGGAGGGATGGAGGTGTAAAGAGATGGGCTGCGATGGAGGGATGGGGGATGGAGGGATGGAGGGATGGAGGGATGGAGGGATGGAGGGATGGAGGTGTAAAGAGTTGGGCTGCGATGGAGGGATGGAGGGATGGAGGTGTAAAGAGATGGGCTGTGATGGAGGGATGGAGGAATGGAGGTGTAAAGAGTTGGGCTGCGATGGAGGGATGGAGGAGTGGAGGTGTAAAGAGATGGGCTGTGATGGAGGGATGGAGGAATGGAGGTGTAAAGAGATGGGCTGCGATGGAGGGATGGAGGGATGGAGGTGTAAAGAGATGGGCTGTGATGGAGGGATGGAGGAATGGAGGTGTAAAGAGTTGGGCTGTGATGGAGGGATGGAGGAATGGAGGTGTAAAGAGATGGGCTGTGATGGAGGGATGGAGGAATGGAGGTGTAAAGAGATGGGCTGCGATGGAGGGATGGAGGAATGGAGGTGTAAAGAGTTGGGCTGTGATGGAGGGATGGAGGAATGGAGGTGTAAAGAGTTGGGCTGTGATGGAGGGATGGAGGGATGGAGGAATGGAGGTGTAAAGAGATGGGCTGCGATAGAGGGATGGAGACATGGAGGGGTGGTTGAGAGCAGAGTCATGTGGGTGATAATGCTTTCTCTGTCTCTCTCCCCCTCCCTCTCTCTGCCCTCTCTCTGCCCTCTCTCGCTCTCTCTTCCTCCCTCTCAGAGATGGACAACTTGTGTTTCTGAGTGAGGAGGAACGTGCGTCTCTGTCCCAGGTTAACCCCTGCAGAACTGAGCCCAGAGACAGTGACCTCCTAGAGAGACTCTTCTCCTCTGACATCAGTACTGTCTACAGACTAGGTAGGGGGAGGATCACTCAGTCTATACGGTATAGGGAATTAATGAGTTCTGTCAGACTACTGTAGGTAGGGAACCACTGTGTTTTACTGAGTAATGTCAGACTACTGTAGGTATATAACCACTGTGTTTTACTGAGTACTATCAGACTACTGTAGGTAGGGAACCACTGTGTTTTACTGAGTAATGTCAGACTACTGTAGGAAGGGAACCACTGTGTTTTACTGAGTACTGTCAGACTACTGTAGGTAGAGAACCACTGTGTTTTACTGAGTAATGTCAGACTACTGTAGTTAGGGTACCACTGTGTTTTACTGAGTACTAAAGAGATCAGACTACTGTGGTAGAGAACCACTGTGTTTTACTGGTACTATCAGACTGCTGTAGGTAAAGAACCACTATGTTTTACTGAGTACTGTCAGACTACTGTCGGAGAGAACCACTGTGTTTTACTGAGTAATGTCAGACTACTGTCGGTAGAGAACCACTGTGTTTTACTGAGTACTGTCAGACTACTGTAGGTAAAGAACCACTGTGTTTTACTGAGTACTATCAGACTACTGTAGGTAGAGTTCCACTGTGTTTTACTGAGTACTATCAGACTACTGTAGGTAAAGAACCACTGTGTTTTACTGAGTAATGTCAGACAACTGTAGGAAGGGAACCACTGTGTTTTACTGAGTACTGTCAGACTACTGTAGTTAGGGAACCACTGTGTTTTACTGAGTAATGTCAGACTACTGTAGGAAGGGAACCACTGTGTTTTACTGAGTACTATCAGACTACTGTAGGTAGGGAACCACTGTGTTTTACTGAGTACTATCAGACTACTGTAGGTAGGGAACCACTGTGTTTTACTGAGTACTATCAGACTACTGTAGGTAGGGAACCACTGTGTTTTACTGAGTAATGTCAGACAACTGTAGGAAGGGAACCACTGTGTTTTACTGAGTACTGTCAGACTACTGTAGGTAGGGAACCACTGTGTTTTACTGAGTACTATCAGACTACTGTAGGTAGGGAACCACTGTGTTTTACTGAGTACTGTCAGACTACTGTAGGAAGGGAACCACTGTGTTTTACTGAGTAGTGTCAGACTACTGTAGGTAGAGAACCACTGTGTTTTACTGAGTAATGTCAGACTACTGTAGGAAGGGAACCACTGTGTTTTACTGAGTACTGTCAGACTACTGTAGGTAGAGAACCACTGTGTTTTACTGAGTAATGTCAGACTACTGTCGTTAGAGAACCACTGTGTTTTACTGAGTACTATCCGACTGCTGTAGGTAAAGAACCACTATGTTTTACTGAGTACTGTCAGACTACTGTCGGTAGAGAACCACTGTGTTTTACTGAGTAATGTCAGACTACTGTCGGTAGAGAACCACTGTGTTTTACTGAGTACTGTCAGACTACTGTCGGTAGAGAACCACTGTGTTTTACTGAGTAATGTCAGACTACTGTCGGTAGAGAACCACTGTGTTTTACTGAGTACTGTCAGACTACTGTAGGTAAAGAACCACTGTGTTTTACTGAGTAATGTCAGACAACTGTAGGAAGGGAACCACTGTGTTTTACTGAGTACTATCAGACTACTGTAGTTAGGGAACCACTGTGTTTTACTGAGTACTGTCAGACTACTGTAGTTAGGGAACCACTGTGTTTTACTGAGTAATGTCAGACTACTGTAGGAAGGGAACCACTGTGTTTTACTGAGTACTATCAGACTACTGTAGGTAGGGAACCACTGTGTTTTACTGAGTACTATCAGACTACTGTAGGTAGAGAACCACTGTGTTTTACTGAGTACTATCAGACTACTGTAGGTAGGGAACCACTGTGTTTTACTGAGTAATGTCAGACTACTGTAGGTAGGGAACCACTGTGTTTTACTGAGTACTATCAGACTACTGTAGGTAGGGAACCACTGTGTTTTACTGAGTACTGTCAGACTACTGTAGGTAGGGAACCACTGTGTTTTACTGAGTACTATCAGACTACTGTAGGTAGGGAACCACTGTGTTTTACTGAGTAATGTCAGACTACTGTAGGTAGGGAACCACTGTGTTTGTATGTATGTAAACTTGTTTATTTTAGGCGGTTAAATATTGCATGTGTTCTTCCCACAGACAGACTGGATCAGTCTGATTTTACGTACATCAGAAACCAACCTGAACAAGGTTAGTAATACGTTATCTAAACAACAAGGTAATATTATGTTTATCGAAGTTAATACGTTGTTTATCAGATTCTTAATACAGCGACAGCTGAATGGTAGAGTACTGTTTAGAAGCCATTATAAACTGTGTGGTTCCAGCCCTGAATGCTGATTGGCTGACAGCTGTGGTATATCAGACCGTACACCACGGGTGTGACAAAACATGTATTTTTACTGCTCTAATTATGTTGGTAACCAGTTTATTATTGCAATTTGGCACCTCAGGGGTTTGTGGCCAATATACCACGACTAAGGGCAGAGTGTCCAGAAGAACATATACTCCCTCATGTCTTATTGCTTATATCCTTCTGTCTCAGTCAAAGACAATCATATTTTCTCCTGACAGCTGTAGATGTTTTGGAAACAACAGAGAAAACAGGGAACTCTATACAAAGTCAAACTCTTAGCTTTTCTTCCCTGTTTAGGAGGAGAGAAGGAAACTAATCATGTTTACCTTTTTGCATATATGACATTTTACAAGGGAGAGAATATTGTATTATTTTGTTGAGAAAGCAGTATAGACATTGCTGGACCAAGCTGAACTGCTAGTACAATTTTCTTTGACAGCCAAGGATGTTTCATAGCCACATTTCTAATGCAGTTTACTTGAACAATGTACATTACATTGAGATTCATGTGCAGTGTATCTAAACCCTTTCGATCAGTGTTCATATTTTTCTCTCTCAGAGCATAAGCCCCCCACCAGTAGCCGGCAGTCCATCATCTCAGAGAAGAGTGACGCTACACTACCATACCACTTCTCCTACGCATCCCAGAATGCCTTAGGGCGTGGCGGTGATGGGGAGCTGCTGTCCTTCAGTCTGGACGACACCTTCAGAGAGATGAACGAGTTCCAGGATGACCCACCCCTTTTCCTGGAGGAGGGGGAGGAGTCGGAGGGTTGTGACCCCACCTTGACCATGCTCAACATGCATCACTTTCAGGTGAGTGGTCACAGGTTCACTGTTTAGAAATGGAAAGGATTTAGACCTGTCTGGGTCATACAATTCACTTGTGTTTGTTTATTCATTTATTCAAGCACTGTTGATTGGCAATAAAATACTCTATTATATTCTCTCCTCTCATCTCCTCACCTCTCTCATCTCCTCACCTCTCATCTCCTCACCTCACATCTCCTCACCTCACCTCTCCTTTCATCTCCTCTCATCTCCTCTCATCTCATCTCCTCACCTCTCATCTCATCTCCTCATCTCCTCACCTCTCCTCACCTCTCATCTCCTCACCTCTCATCTCCTCACCTCTCATCTCCCCTCTCCTCTCCTCTCCTCTCCTCTCCTCTCCTCTCCTCTCCTCTCCTCTCCTCTCCTCTCCTCTCCTCTCCTCTCCTCTCCTCTCCTCTCCTCTCCTCTCCTCTCTCCTCTCCTCCTCTCCTCCAGGAGGACTTCCTGCCCCTGTATGACCTCCACCACTCATTCCTGTGGCTGACGTTCTCAGGGCAGAGTGAGGAGGAGTTACTGGGCCACCTGGAGATTGTCAGGGAGGGGGCCAAGAGAACGGGCATGGCCTGGGCACACCGACGGGCATGCTTCCTACTGGGGAGGCTCTGCGCCAAGAAGCTCAAGTACTCCCAGGTAGGGCAGAAGGGAGGAACACTAGAGTACGCATACATGGACACAACACACACACACACACACACACACACACACACACACACACACACACACACACACACACACACACACACACACACACACACACACACACACACACACACACACACACACACACACACACACACACACACACACACACACACACACACACACACACACACACATGTACAAACACACATGTACAAACACATACATTTATGCATGCACTCACACACACAAACACACATGAATAACATGAGTGTGCTCTTAAAAGTCCTTTTCTCACCCCTCTGTCCCAGGCCCGTGTGTATTACGAGGAAGCCCTTGGAGTCTCCGTGGACGGTTTCTCTGACCTCCCTCTCCTCATCGCCCTGTACACCAACCTCACAGCCATCTACCTCAAACAGAAGATGGCCGACAAGCTGCCCCCGACCCTGGAGAAGGCCAGTGCTCTGCTCCTCTGCCTCCCCAGCCACACCTTCACCTCCCTGGATGAGTTTGAGCTGCTGAAGCTGGTGCTGTGGAGGTCTGTGGTAGAAGGGGACAAACACCTGGAGGCACGGGCCTGCTATCTCACCACCAGCCTCTTCCTCCTCCTTAGGTTGGTGTTGTCTGTGTTGTCAATGCTCCCAAATGGCATCCAATTCCCTATATAGTGTAATACTTTTCACCAGGTCCCATAGTGCTCTGGTCAAAGGTAATGCACTATATAGGGAATAAGGATGCCATTTTGGACACAACCTATGTACCTTGTTTATATGTTTTTAATACACACACTGTATCACTTTTATGTGATTGTTGTATAATAAAGGCTTGTTATAAATCAAGTATATAATCCTTATTATTATTACAATTATTAATATAGAAAGATAGATGATGCCCTGCCCTTCGCAGAGCGTCTCCAGTTCCTCACCGTTACCCTGTCTGCTGAGGAGGGGCGCCCCATCTCCCCCCTGGACCTTAACTGGCTCCTGTCCCGGCTCTACCACCGTAAATACATGCCCTACCTGGCCCTGGCATCCCTCAGCCTGGACACTGGACAGGATCACTCACTACAGGACGCCTTCCACAGGATAGAACTGTTCAGCAGGAACTCAGTAAGCTATGGTTTGTTTGTTAAGCAATCACTTTCTAATGTTTCAAAAACAAACAAAATATTACTACACAGTACACAACCGACTGGACCCTGTCTGTCAAAGATAATTCATAAAAATCCAAATCACTTCACAGATCTTGATTGTAAAGGGTTTAAACACAGTTTCCCCTGCTTGTTCAATGAACCATTAACAGTGAATGAACAAGCACCTGTGGAATGGTTGTTAAGACACTAACAGCTTACACTGAAGAGGCCTTCCTACTGACTCTGAAAAACACAGAAAGAAAGATGCCCAGGCTCCCTTTTCATCTGCGTGAACGTGCTTTAGGCATGCTGCAAGGAGGCATGGGGACTGCAGATGTGGCCAGGGCAATAAATTGCAATGTCCTAAGACAGCGCTACAGGGAGACAGCTGATCGTCCTCGCAGTGGCAGACAACACGTGTAACAACACCTGCACAGGATCGGTATATCTGAACATCACACCTGCGGGACAGGTACAGGATGCAACAACAACTGCCCGAGTTACACCAGGAACACACAATCCCTCCATCAGTGCTGACACTGTCTGCAATAGGCTGAGAGAGACTGGACTGAGGGCTTGTATGCCTGCTGTAAGGCAGATCCTGGCAAAAAGTGCTCTTCACTGACAAGTCGCAGTTTTGTCTAACCAGGGGTGGTGGTCGGATTCGCGTTTATCAGCAAAGGAATGAGCGTTACACCGAGGCCTGTACTCTGGAGCGGGATCGATTAGGAGGTGGAGGGTCTGTCATGGTCTGGGGCAGAGTGTCACAGCATCATCAGACTGAGCTCGTTGTCATTGCAGACAATCTCAACGCTGTGCGTTACAGGGAAGACATCCTCCTCCCTCATGTGGTACCCTTCCTGCAGGCTCATCCTGACATGACCCTCCAGCATGACAATGCTACCAGCCATACTGCTCGTTCTGTGCGTGATTTCCTGTAAGACAGGAATGTCAGTGTTCTGCCATGGCCAACGAAGAGTCCAGATCTCAATCCCATTGAGCACGTCTGGGACCTGTTGGATCGGAGGGTGAGGGCTAGGTCCATTCCCCCCAGAAATGTCCGGGAACTAGCAGGTGCCTTGGTGGAAGAGTTGGGTAACATCTCACAGAAAGAACTGGCAAATATGGTGCAGTGCATGAGGAGGAGATGCACGGCATTACTTAATGCAGCTGGTGGCCACACCAGATACTGACTGTTACTTTTGATTTTGAAACCCCCCTTTGTTCAGGGACACATTATTCAATTTCTGTTAGTCACATGTCTGTGGAACTTGTTCAGTTTATGTCTCAGTTGTTGAATCTTGTTATGTTCATTCAAATATTTACACATGTTAAGTTTGCTGAAAATGAACGCTGTTGACAGTGAGAGGACGTGTCTTTTTTGCTGAGTTTATAATTGTTCAAATGTTTTACATGTAAATGTTTCATAGGTGCGTCTGAACCCGCGATGGAAAGAGGGGACGTCTCTTCTCCCAGCCCAGATCGTGGTGTACCTGCAGCAGGCTCTGGCAATTGCGGAGCGGGATGACGACCTTAAGACCCAGAGAGACCTATGTCTGGGCCTGGCCTGTGTTTACCAGCAACACGGGGCCCTGGAGAAGGCCCTGCACTGTGCCCAGCAGGCTGTACAGACCGGGGGAGGTATCAACGAGCAGGAGGGGTTTGAGGCGTCAGTACTGCTGGGATGGCTGTTAGTCCTGACGGGACAGCCTGAGAGGGCACAGAACACCTTGCAGCCACTATTACAGTCTCTACAGGTAACTACTGTCTCTACAGGTCACTACAGTAACTCTGGTAACTACAGTCTCTACAGGTAACTACAGTCTCTCTGGTAACTACAGTCTCTACAGGTAACTACAGTCTCTACAGGTAACTACAGTCCATACAGGTAACTACAGTCTCTACAGGTAACTACAGTCTCTCTGGTAACTACAGTCCCTACAGGTAACTACAGTCTCTACAGGTAACTACAGTCTCTACAGGTAACTACAGTCTCTCAGGTAACTACAGTCTCTCAGGTAACTACAGTCTCTACAGGTCACTACAGTCTCTCAGGTAACTAGAGTCTCTACAGGTAACTACAGTCTCTACAGGTAACTACAGTCTCTACAGGTAACTACACTCTCTCTGGTAACTACAGTCTCTACAGGTCACTACAGTCTCTACAGGTAACTACAGTCTCTATAGGTAACTACACTCTCTCTGGTAACTACAGTCTCTACAGGTAACTACAGCCTCTAACGGTAACTACAGTCTCTACAGGTAACTACAGTCTCTACAGGTAACTACAGTCTCTAACGGTAACTACAGTCTCTACAGGTAACTACAGCCTCTAACGGTAACTACAGTCTCTACAGGTAACTACAGTCTCTCTGGTAACTACAGTCCCTACAGGTAACTACAGTCTCTACAGGTAACTACAGTCTCTACAGGTAACTACAGTCTCTCAGGTAACTACAGTCTCTCAGGTAACTACATTCTCTCAGGTAACTACAGTCTCTACAGGTCACTACAGTCTCTACAGGTAACTACAGTCTCTACAGGTAACTACAGTCTCTCAGGTCACTACAGTCCCTACAGGTAACTACAGTCTCTCAGGTAACTACATTCTCTCAGGTAACTGCATTCTCTACAGGTAACTACAGTCTCTACAGGTAACTACAGTCTCTACAGGTAACTACAGTCTCTACAGGTTACTACAGTCTCTACAGGTCACTACAGTCTCTCTGGTAACTACAGTCCCTACAGGTAACTACAGTCTCTACAAGTAACTACACTCTCTCAGGTAACTACAGTCTCTCAGGTAACTACAGTCTCTACAGGTAACTACAGTCTCTACAGGTAACTACAGTCTCTACAGGTAACTGCATTCTCTACAGGTAACTACAGTCTCTCAGGTAACTACATTCTCTCAGGTAACTACAGTCTCTACAGGTAACTACAGTCTCTACAGGTAACTACAGTCCCTACAGGTAACTACAGTCTCTACAAGTAACTACACTCTCTCAGGTAACTACAGTCTCTCAGGTAACTACAGTCTCTACAGGTAACTACAGTCTCTACAGGTAACTGCATTCTCTCAGGTAACTGCATTCTCTACAGGTAACTACAGTCTCTCAGGTAACTAGGTAACTACAGTCTCTACAGGTAACTACAGTCTCTACAGGTAACTACAGTCCTACAGGTAACTACAGTCTCTACAAGTAACTACACTCTCTCAGGTAACTACAGTCTCTCAGGTAACTGCAGTCTCTACAGGTAACTACAGTCTCTACAGGTAACTACAGTCTTTACAGGTAACTACAGTCTCTACAGGTAACTACAGTCTCTACAAGTAACAGTCTCTCAGGTAACTACAGTCTCTACAGGTAACTGCATTCTCTCAGGTAACTGCAGTCTCTACAGGTAACTACAGTCTCTCAGGTAACTACATTCTCTCAGGTAACTACAGTCTCTACAGGTCACTACAGTCTCTCAGGTAACTACAGTCTCTACAGGTAACTACATTCTCTCAGGTAACTACAGTCTCTACAGGTAACTACAGTCTCTACAGGTAACTACAGTCCCTACAGGTAACTACAGTCTCTACAAGTAACTACACTCTCTCAGGTAACTACAGTCTCTCAGGTAACTACAGTCTCTACAGGTAACTACAGTCTCTACAGGTAACTACAGTCTTTACAGGTAACTACAGTCTCTACAGGTAACTACAGTCTCTACAAGTAACTACACTCTCTCAGATAACTACAGTCTCTACAGGTAACTGCATTCTCTCAGGTAACTACAGTCTCTACAGGTAACTACAGTCTCTCAGGTAACTACAGTCTCTCAGGTAACTACAGTCTCTACAGGTCACTACAGTCTCTCAGGTAACTACAGTCTCTACAGGTAACTACATTCTCTCAGGTAACTGCATTCTCTACAGGTAACTACAGTCTCTACAGGTAACTACAGTCTCTACAGGTAACTACAGTCTCTACAGGTTACTACAGTCTCTACAGGTCACTACAGTCTCTCAGGTAACTACAGTCTCTACAGGTAACTACACTCTCTCTGGTAACTACAGTCTCTCAGGTAACTACAGTCTCTCAGGTAACTACAGTCTCTACAGGTCACTACAGTCTCTCAGGTAACTACAGTCTCTACAGGTAACTACACTCTCTCTGGTAACTACAGTCTATACAGGTAACTACAGTCTCTACAGGTCACTACAGTCTCTACAGGTAACTACAGTCTCTATAGGTAACTACAGTAACTACAGTCTCTACAGGTAACTACAGCCTCTAACGGTAACTACAGTCTCTACAGGTAACTACAGTCTCTACAGGTAACTACAGTCTCTACAGGTAACTACAGTCCATACAGGTAACTACAGTCTCTACAGGTAACTACAGTCTCTACAGGTAACTACAGTCTCTAACGGTAACTACAGCCTCTAATGGTAACTACAGTCTCTAACGGTAACTACAGTCTCTAACGGTAACTACAGTCTCTACAGGTAACTACAGCCTCTAACGGTAACTACAGTCTCTAACGGTAACTACAGTCTCTACAGGTAACTACAGTCTCTCTGGTAACTACAGTCCCTACATGTAACTACAGTCTCTACAGGTAACTACAGACTCTACAGGTAACTACAGTCTCTCAGGTAACTACAGTCTTTACAGGTAACTACAGTCTCTACAGGTAACTACAGTCTCTACAAGTAACTACACTCTCTCAGGTAACTACAGTCTCTACAGGTAACTGCATTCTCTCAGGTAACTACAGTCTCTACAGGTAACTACAGTCTCTACAGGTAACTACAGTCTTTACAGGTAACTACAGTCTCTACAGGTAACTACAGTCTCTACAGGTAACTACAGTCTCTACAGGTAACTGCATCCCTCAGGTAACTCTCTCAGGTAACTACAGTCTCTACAGGTAACTACAGTCTCTCAGGTAACTACAGTCTCTCAGGTAACTACAGTCTCTACAGGTCACTACAGTCTCTCAGGTAACTACAGTCTCTACAGGTAACTACAGTCTCTACAGGTAACTGCATTCTCTCAGGTAACTGCATTCTCTACAGGTAACTACAGTCTCTCAGGTAACTACAGTCTCTCAGGTAACTACAGTCTCTACAGGTAACTACAGTCTCTCAGGTAACTACAGTCTCTACAGGTAACTACACTCTCTCTGGTAACTACAGTCTCTCAGGTAACTACAGTCTCTCAGGTAACTACAGTCTCTACAGGTCACTACAGTCTCTCAGGTAACTACAGTCTCTACAGGTAACTACACTCTCTCTGGTAACTACAGTCTATACAGGTAACTACAGTCTCTACAGGTCACTACAGTCTCTACAGGTAACTACAGTCTCTATAGGTAACTACACTCTCTCTGGTAACTACAGTCTCTACAGGTAACTACAGCCTCTAACGGTAACTACAGTCTCTACAGGTAACTACAGTCTCTACAGGTAACTACAGTCTCTACAGGTAACTACAGTCCATACAGGTAACTACAGTCTCTACAGGTAACTACAGTCTCTACAGGTAACTACAGTCTCTAACGGTAACTACAGCCTCTAATGGTAACTACAGTCTCTAACATAACTACAGTCTCTACAACTACAGTCTCTACAGGTAACTACAGCCTCTAACGGTAACTACAGTCTCTAACTAACTACAGTCTCTACAGGTAACTACAGTCTCTCTGGTAACTACAGTCCCTACATGTAACTACAGTCTCTACAGGTAACTACAGACTCTACAGGTAACTACAGTCTCTCAGGTAACTACAGTCTCTCAGGTAACTACATTCTCTCAGGTAACTACAGTCTCTACAGGTCACTACAGTCTCTACAGGTAACTACAGTCTCTACAGGTAACTACAGTCTCTCAGGTCACTACAGTCCCTACAGGTAACTACAGTCTCTACAAGTAACTACACTCTCTCAGGTAACTACAGTCTCTCAGGTAACTACAGTCTCTACAGATAACTACAGTCTCTACAGGTAACTACAGTCTCTACAGGTAACTACAGTCTCTACAAGTAACTACACTCTCTCAGGTAACTACAGTCTCTACAGGTAACTGCATTCTCTCAGGTAACTGCATTCTCTACAGGTAACTACAGTCTCTCAGGTAACTACATTCTCTCAGGTAACTACAGTCTCTACAGGTAACTACGGTCTCTCTGGTAACTACGGTCCCTACAGGTAACTACAGTCTCTCAGGTAACTACAGTCTCTCAGGTATCCACCGTCTCTACAGGTAACTACAGTCTCTCTGGTAACTACAGTCCCTACGGGTAACTACAGTCTCTACAGGTAACTACACTCTCTCTGGTAACTACAGTCTCTCAGGTAACTACAGTCTCTACAGGTAACTACAGTCTCTCAGGTCACTACAGTCTATACAGGTAACTACAGTCTCTCAGTTAACTACAGTCTCTACAGGTAACTACAGTCTCTCAGGTAACTACAGTCTCTCTGGGATCTACAGCCTCTACAGGTAACATTATCTCTACAATATTATGAGTGTCATCATCACCACCTGCTTGTGTTACAGTAGTTTTTAACAGGACTTGTAAAGATCTTGTAATCAATGAATCAATCAAACCTCTATCTCCTTTCTTTCCTTGCAGGGAACCGACAGCCCGACCCAGAGGGGAGTGATCCACAACCTGCTGGCTCTGTGTCTGCGGCAGCGGGGTGGCATCCCCGAAGCTGGCAGCCACCTCCACCATGCCCTCACCATCTCCAGGGAGAGTGGCAACCAAAGGAACCAGGCCCTGGCACTCGCCAACCTGGGCTGCCTGGCACTGGGCGTGGGGGCAACCACACTGGCAGAACGATTCCTATTCAGGTCAGCAAGGAGGGAGGGTGTGTGGGGCTGAGGGAGCAGTGGGTCAGAAGTGTGTGTGTGTGTGTGTGTGTGTGTGTGTGTGTGTGTGTGTGTGTGTGTGTGTGTGTGTGTGTGTGTGTGTGTGTGTGTGTGTGTGTGTGTGTGTGTGTGTGTGTGTGTGTGCGTATACAGTAGGTGACTGCGTACATGCGTGCTTGTTACATTTGTAATAATATGAATCCTTTCCTGGTCGAGTTAGTGTCTGTATCTCTACACGGTTGTAGCCTGTTAAATGAGAGGGACTGTTTCCTACTGTATATCCCTCAGGTCTCTGTGGTTGTAGCCTGTTAAATGAGAGGGACTGTTTCCTACTGTATATCCCTCAGGTCTCTGTGGTTGTAGCCTGTTAAATGAGAGGGACTGTTTCCTACTGTATATCCCTCAGGTCTCTGTGGTTGTAGCCTGTTAAATGAGAGGGACTGTTTCCTACTGTATATCCCTCAGGTCTCTGTGGTTGTAGCCTGTTAAATGAGAGGGACTGTTTCCTACTGTATGTCCCTCAGGTCTCTGTGGTTGTTCCTGGAGATCTGGGAGAGTCCCGTTGACGAGGAACACGTCCAGACCTACCTATGGTTGGGGCGGAGCTACAAGGACAGGGGGAGGAGCCAGGACGCCAGGCTGTGTTATGAGATGGGCCTCCTCATCTCCCTCCAGGCCAGGAATCTACCCAGTGAGTTACCTTAACCCTACCCTCCACACCAGGAATCTACCCAGTAAATATCACTGTCAAAACTAACCCGAAACCTAAACCTAACCTTAACGCTAGTTCAAGAAAACTACGAAAGATAACAATCAATCACGATCATGTAAATCAAAAGTAGCTACTATCTGAACTTTTACCTCTGTCTTTTGTCCTCTGTCTTCTGTCCTCTTGTGTCTCTGTCCTCTTGTGTCTCTGTCCTCTTGTGTCTCTGTCCTCTTGTGTCTCTGTCCTCTGTCTTCTGTTCTCTGTCCTCTTGTCTCTGTCTTCTGTCCTCTTGTGTCTCTGTCCTCTTGTGTCTCTGTCCTCTTGTGTCTCTGTCCTCTGTCTTCTGTCCTCTTGTGTCTCTGTCCTCTTGTGTCTCTGTCCTCTTGTGTCTCTGTCCTCTGTCTTCTGTCCTCTTGTGTCTCTGTCCTCTTGTGTCTCTGTCCTCTTGTGTCTCTGTCCTCTGTCCTCTGTCCTTTGTGTCTCTGTCCTCTTGTGTCTCTGTCCTCTTGTGTCTCTGTCCTCTTGTGTCTCTGTCCTCTTGTGTCTCTGTCCTCTTGTGTCTCTGTCCTCTTGTGTCTCTGTCCTCTGTCTTCTGTCCTCTTGTGTCTCTGTCCTCTTGTCTCTGTCTTCTGTCCTCTTGTGTCTCTGTCCTCTTGTGTCTCTGTCCTCTTGTGTCTCTGTCCTCTTGTGTCTCTGTCCTCTGTCTTCTGTCCTCTTGTTTCTCTGTCCTCTTGTGTCTCTGTCCTCTTGTGTCTCTGTCCTCTGTCCTCTTGTGTCTCTGTCCTCTTGTGTCTCTGTCCTCTTGTGTCTCTGTCCTCTTGTGTCTCTGTCCTCTGTCCTCTGTCCTCTTGTGTCTCTGTCCTCTTGTGTCTCTGTCCTCTTGTGTCTCTGTCCTCTGTCTTCTGTTCTCTGTCCTCTTGTCTCTGTCCTCTGCCCTCTTTTGTCTCTGTCCTCTTGTGTCTCTGTCCTCTGTCCTCTTGTGTCTCTGTCCTCTTGTGTCTCTGTCCTCTTGTGTCTCTGTCCTCTGTCTTCTGTCCTCTTGTGTCTCTGTCCTCTTTTGTCTCTGTCCTCTTGTGTCTCTGTCCTCTTGTGTCTCTGTCCTCTTGTGTCTCTGTCCTCTGTCTTCTGTCCTCTGTCCTCTTGTGTCTCTGTCCTCTTGTGTCTCTGTCCTCTGTCTTCTGTCCTCTGTCCTCTTGTGCCTGTCCTGTGTCCTCTTGTGTCTCTGTCCTCTTGTGTCTCTGTCCTCTGTCTTCTGTCCTCTGTCCTCTTGTGCCTGTCCTGTGTCCTCTTGTGTCTCTGTCCTCTTGTGTCTCTGTCCTCTTGTGTCTCTGTCCTCTTGTGTCTCTGTCCTCTTGTGTCTCTGTCCTCTGTCTTCTGTCCTCTGTCCTCTTGTGTCTCTGTCCTCTTGTGTCTCTGTCCTCTTGTGTCTCTGTCCTCTGTCTTCTGTCCTCTGTCCTCTTGTGTCTCTGTCCTCTTGTGTCTCTGTCCTCTTGTGTCTCTGTCCTCTTGTGTGTCTCTCTCTCTCTCTCTAGGTCAGATGGTGGTGGCTAAAGTCCTGAGTCGTCACTATGCTGACGTGCTGCTGTATGGACAGAGTATCCTCTACTATGAGCACTGTGTGTCTGTGTCCAGGGACCTGAAGGACAAGAGACTAGAGGGAGAATATCTAGAGATCCTCAGTAGCCTCTACCTGTCCCTCAATACTGAGAAGTAGGTTTATATATCTGTCTGTCTCTACCTGTCCCTCAATACTGAGAAGAAGGTTTATATATCTGTCTGTCTCTACCTCTGCCTCAATACTGAGAAGTAGGTTTATATATCTGTCTGTCTCTACCTGTCCCTCAATACTGAGAAGTAGGTTTATATATCTGTCTGTCTCTACCTGTCCCTCAATACTGAGAAGTAGGTTTATATATCTGTCTGTCTCTACCTGTCCCTCAATACTGAGAAGTAGATGTATATATCTGTCTGTCTCTACCTCTGCCTCAATACTGAGAAGAAGGTTTATATATATCTGTCTGTCTCTACCTCTGCCTCAATACTGAGAAGGTTTATATATCTGTCTGTCTCTACCTCTGCCTCAATACTGAGAAGTAGGTTTATATATCTGTCTGTCTCTACCTTGCCTAATACTGAGAAGTAGATTTTATATCTGTCTGTCTCTACCTCTGCCTCAATACTGAGAAGAAGGTTTATATATCTGTCTGTCTCTACAAACTGAGAAGTAGGTTTATATATCTGTCTTCTCTACCTGTCCCTCAATACTGAGTGATGAACAGTCTCACTCTGCTTCAATACTGAGAAGTAGATGTATAATCTGTCTCTACCTTGCCTCAATACTGAGAAGTAGGTTTATATATCTGTCTGTCTCTCTCTGCCTCAATACTGTTTATATATCTGTCTGTCTCTACCTCTGCCTCAATACTGAGAAGAAGGTTTATATATATCTGTCTGTCTCTACCTCTGCCTCAATACTGAGAAGGTTTATATATCTGTCTCAATTTCGATCTCTCCCTCTGTGTCTCTCTCTCTGTGTCTATCTCTCTCTGTGTCTATCTCTCTCTCTCTCTGTCTATCTCTCTCTCTCTCTGTCTATCTCTCCCTCTGTCTATATCTCCCTCTGTCTATCTCTCCCTCTGTCTATCTCTCCCTCTGTGTCTCTCTCCCTCTGTGTCTCTCTCTCTCTCTGTCTATCTCTCTCTCTCTCTGTCTATCTCTCCCTCTGTCTATATCTCCCTCTGTCTATCTCTCTCTCTGTCTATCTCTCCCTCTGTGTCTATCTCTCTCTCTGTGTCTATCTCTCCCTCTGTGTCTATCTCTCCCTCTGTGTCTCTCTCTCCCTCTGTGTCTCTCTCTCTCTCTGTGTCTCTCTCTCTCTGTGTCTATCTCTCTCTCTGTGTGTCTATCTCTCTCTGTGTCTATCTCTCTCTCTCTGTGTCTATCTCTCTCTGTGTCTATCTCTCCCTCTGTGTCTCTCTCTCTCTCTGTGTCTATCTCTCCCTCTGTGTCTATCTCTCCCTCTGTCTCTCTCCCTCTGTGTCTATCTCTCCCTCTGTGTCTATCTCTCCCTCTGTGTCTCTCTCTCCCTCTGTGTCTCTCTCTCTCTCTGTGTCTATCTCTCTCTCTGTGTCTATCTCTCCCTCTGTGTGTCTCTCTCTCTCTGTGTCTATCTCTCTCTGTGTCTATCTCTCTCTCTCTCCCTATCAACACTGCAAAGTAACTGCTTTGAGTGAATTTCTGTTTTGCTATTCTCAGAACATCAAGGAAGTCTCTGGACTACAGTAAGCAGAGTCTGAGGATTAATAAAGTTATTCAATTCAAACAGATCATCAAGGAAGTCTCTGGACTACAGTAAGCAGAGTCTGCGTATCTCCATCGACCTGGGGAAGAGAGAGGAAGAGTCAGAGACCTGGCTTCAGGTGGGACGCATCTACTACCTCATCCATGAAGACGAACTGGCTGACATGTACCTACAGGTGAGTTCAGAGATATATATATATATATATATGAGAGAGAGAGAGAGACATTTACTACCTCATCCACAAAGACGACAGGACCCCTCACTGTGGGAGAAGGGGAGGGAGGGAGGACAAGAAGAGCAGGCAAAGGGAAATAGATTAGTGTCCCTCTGTGTTCCTGCATAAACATTATGGACTTTTATCAGTCAACAACCACAGTGATGACCATCTACTCCCCACACCTGACCTATAATCTCACGGGATCAAATCATCATGTTTTATCATATGATGTCACAATCTGTTTCTCTACAAACCTTGTTTATAACATCCTGCATTGCATGACCCAAATGCCAAACAACAAGGTAAGAGTTGAATGGTCCCATGTTCGAGTACTGCGACTTTGACCATACGAGACACTCCCTCACAGCATTGGATCAATACGCTGATGTATTGATTATGATTGATTGGCAGGCGGCAGTGAAGACAGCCCTGAGGATGAACGACCCACGCTTTGCCATGAGTATCTACGAGGAGGCAGGAGACGTCTTCTTCAAAGGCCACAGGAACAGACTGGCGGCACTGCCCTTCTACAGGGTATCATTGAATTGAATAAACTTTATTGGTCCCCAGAGAAGGAAGTTAGTATATAATAATATAATAATAATAATATATGCCATTTAGCAGACGCTTTTATCCAAAGCGACTTACAGTCATGTGTGCATACATTCTACGTATGGGTGGTCCCGGGGATCGAACCCACTACCCTGGCGTTACAAGCGCCATGCTCTACCAACTGAGCTACAGAAGGACCACAGTTAGGTTGTGGAGTGTCTATCTACTCCTTGAGTTTGCAGATTATTCTGATTTATTGTAAACGCTTATTTCAAAGTCACTTTCTGTATAATAGTTTCAGTTCAATTGGAAATGTACACACATTATAACAGGTGTGTCTTTATACTCTGGCCTCAGCCTGTTTAAAAGCAACACATTATAACAGGTGTGTCTTTATACTCTGGCCTCAGCCTGTTTAAAAGCAACACATTATAACAGGTGTGTCTTTATACTCTGGCCTCAGCCTGTTTAAAAGCAACACATTATAACAGGTGTGTCTTTATACTCTGGCCTCAGCCTGTTTAAAAGCAACACATTATAACAGGTGTGTCTTTATACTCTGGCCTCAGCCTGTTTAAAAGCAACACATTATAACAGGTGTGTCTTTATACTCTGGCCTCAGCCTGTTTAAAAGCAACACATTATAACAGGTGTGTCTTTATACTCTGGCCTCAGCCTGTTTAAAAGCAACACATTATAACAGGTGTGTCTTTATACTCTGGCCTCAGCCTGTGTAAAAGCAACACATTATAACAGGTGTGTCTTTATACTCTGGCCTCAGCCTGTTTAAAAGCAACACATTATAACAGGTGTGTCTTTATACTCTGGCCTCAGCCTGTTTAAAAGCAACACATTATAACAGGTGTGTCTTTATACTCTGGCCTGTTTAAAAGCAGCCTGTTTAAAAGCAACACATTATAACAGGTGTGTCTTTATACTCTGGCCTCAGCCTGTTTAAAAGCAACACATTATAACAGGTGTGTCTTTATACTCTGGCCTCAGCCTGTTTAAAAGCAACACATTATAACAGGTGTGTCTTTATACTCTGGCCTCAGCCTGTTTAAAAGCAACACATTATAACAGGTGTGTCTTTATACTCTGGCCTCAGCCTGTTTAAAAGCAACACATTATAACAGGTGTGTCTTTATACTCTGGCCTCAGCCTGTTTAAAAGCAACACATTATAACAGGTGTGTCTTTATACTCTGGCCTCAGCCTGTTTAAAGCAACACATTATAACAGGTGTGTCTTTATACTCTGGCCTCAGCCTGTTTAAAATACTCTGGCCTCAGCAAAAGCACATTATAACAGGTGTGTCTTTATACTCTGGCCTCAGCCTGTTTAAAAGCAACACATTATAACAGGTGTGTCTTTATACTCTGGCCTCAGCCTGTTTAAAAGCAACACATTATAACAGGTGTGTCTTTATACTCTGGCCTCAGCCTGTTTAAAAGCAACACATTATAACAGGTGTGTCTTTATACTCTGGCCTCAGCCTGTTTAAAAGCAACACATTATAACACATTATAAAAGCAGGTGTGTCTTTATACTCTGGCCTCAGCCTGTTTAAAAGCAACACATTATAACAGGTGTGTCTTTATACTCTGGCCTCAGCCTGTTTAAAAGCAACACATTATAACAGGTGTGTCTTTATACTCTGGCCTCAGCCTGTTTAAAAGCAACACATTATAACAGGTGTGTCTTTATACTCTGGCCTCAGCCTGTTTAAAAGCAACACATTATAACAGGTGTGTCTTTATACTCTGGCCTCAGCTGTTTAAAAGCAACACATTATAACAGGTGTGTCTTTATACTCTGGCCTCAGCCTGTTTAAAAGCAACACATTATAACAGGTGTGTCTTTATACTCTGGCCTCAGCCTGTTTAAAAGCAACACATTATAACAGGTGTGTCTTTATACTCTGGCCTCAGCCTGTTTAAAAGCAACACATTATAACAGGTGTGTCTTTATACTCTGGCCTCAGCCTGTTTAAAAGCAACACATTATAACAGGTGTGTCTTTATACTCTGGCCTCAGCTGTTTAAAAGCAACACATTATAACAGGTGTGTCTTTATACTCTGGCCTCAGCCTGTTTAAAAGCAACACATTATAACAGGTGTGTCTTTATACTCTGGCCTCAGCCTGTTTAAAAGCAACACATTATAACAGGTGTGTCTTTATACTCTGGCCTCAGCCTGTTTAAAAGCAACACATTATAACAGGTTAAAAGTTTAAAAAAAGCAACACATTATAACAGGTGTGTCTTTATACTCTGGCCTCAGCCTGTTTAAAAGCAACACATTATAACAGGTGTGTCTTTATACTCTGGCCTCAGCCTGTTTAAAAGCAACACATTATAACAGGTGTGTCTTTATACTCTGGCCTCAGCCTGTTTAAAAGCAACACATTATAACAGGTGTGTCTTTATACTCTGGCCTCAGCCTGTTTAAAAGCAACACATTATAACAGGTGTGTCTTTATACTCTGGCCTCAGCCTGTTTAAAAGCAACACATTATAACAGGTGTGTCTTTATACTCTGGCCTCAGCCTGTTTAAAAGCAACACATTATAACAGGTGTGTCTTTATACTCTGGCCTCAGCCTGTTTAAAAGCAACACATTATAACAGGTGTGTCTTTATACTCTGGCCTCAGCCTGTTTAAAAGCAACACATTATAACAGGTGTGTCTTTATACTCTGGCCTCAGCCTGTTTAAAAGCAACACATTATAACAGGTGTGTCTTTATACTCTGGCCTCAGCCTGTTTAAAAGCAACACATTATAACAGGTGTGTCTTTATACTCTGGCCTCAGCCTGTTTAAAAGCAACACATTATAACAGGTGTGTCTTTATACTCTGGCCTCAGCCTGTTTAAAAGCAACACATTATAACAGGTGTGTCTTTATGGCCTCAGCCTGTTTAAAAGCAACACATTATAACAGGTGTGTCTTTATACTCTGGCCTCAGCCTGTTTAAAAGCAACACATTATAACAGGTGTGTCTTTATACTCTGGCCTCAGCCTGTTTAAAAGCAACACATTATAACAGGTGTGTCTTTATACTCTGGCCTCAGCCTGTTTAAAAGCAACACATTATAACAGGTGTGTCTTTATACTCTGGCCTCAGCCTGTTTAAAAGCAACACATTATAACAGGTGTGTCTTTATACTCTGGCCTCAGCCTGTTTAAAAGCAACACATTATAACAGGTGTGTCTTTATACTCTGGCCTCAGCCTGTTTAAAAGCAACACATTATAACAGGTGTGTCTTTATACTCTGGCCTCAGCCTGTTTAAAAGCAACACATTATAACAGGTGTGTCTTTATACTCTGGCCTCAGCCTGTTTAAAAGCAACACATTATAACAGGTGTGTCTTTATACTCTGGCCTCAGCCTGTTTAAAAGCAACACATTATAACAGGTGTGTCTTTATACTCTGGCCTCAGCCTGTTTAAAAGCAACACATTATAACAGGTGTGTCTTTATACTCTGGCCTCAGCCTGTTTAAAAGCAACACATTATAACAGGTGTGTCTTTATACTCTGGCCTCAGCCTGTTTAAAAGCAACACATTATAACAGGTGTGTCTTTATACTCTGGCCTCAGCCTGTTTAAAAGCAACACATTATAACAGGTGTGTCTTTATACTCTGGCCTCAGCCTGTTTAAAAGCAACACATTATAACAGGTGTGTCTTTATACTCTGGCCTCAGCCTGTTTAAAAGCAACACATTATAACAGGTGTGTCTTTATACTCTGGCCTCAGCCTGTTTAAAAGCAACACATTATAACAGGTGTGTCTTTATACTCTGGCCTCAGCCTGTTTAAAAGCAACACATTATAACAGGTGTGTCTTTATACTCTGGCCTCAGCCTGTTTAAAAGCAACACATTATAACAGGTGTGTCTTTATACTCTGGCCTCAGCCTGTTTAAAAGCAACACATTATAACAGGTGTGTCTTTATACTCTGGCCTCAGCCTGTTTAAAAGCAACACATTATAACAGGTGTGTCTTTATACTCTGGCCTCAGCCTGTTTAAAAGCAACACATTATAACAGGTGTGTCTTTATACTCTGGCCTCAGCCTGTTTAAAAGCAACACATTATAACAGGTGTGTCTTTATACTCTGGCCTCAGCCTGTTTAAAAGCAACACATTATAACAGGTGTGTCTTTATACTCTGGCCTCAGCCTGTTTAAAAGCAACACATTATAACAGGTGTGTCTTTATACTCTGGCCTCAGCCTGTTTAAAAAAGCAACACATTATAACAGGTGTGTCTTTATACTCTGGCCTCAGCCTGTTTAAAAGCAACACATTATAACAGGTGTGTCTTTATACTCTGGCCTCAGCCTGTTTAAAAGCAACACATTATAACAGGTGTGTCTTTATACTCTGGCCTCAGCCTGTTTAAAAGCAACACATTATAACAGGTGTGTCTTTATACTCTGGCCTCAGCCTGTTTAAAAGCAACACATTATAACAGGTGTGTCTTTATACTCTGGCCTCAGCCTGTTTAAAAGCAACACATTATAACAGGTGTGTCTTTATACTCTGGCCTCAGCCTGTTTAAAAGCAACACATTATAACAGGCCTCAGCCTGTTTAAAAAGCAACACATTATAACAGGTGTCTTTATACTCTGGCCTCAGCCTGTTTAAAAGCAACACATTATAACAGGTGTGTCTTTATACTCTGGCCTCAGCCTGTTTAAAAGCAACACATTATAACAGGTGTGTCTTTATACTCTGGCCTCAGCCTGTTTAAAAGCAACACATTATAACAGGTGTGTCTTTATACTCTGGCCTCAGCCTGTTTAAAAGCAACACATTATAACAGGTGTGTCTTTATACTCTGGCCTCAGCCTGTTTAAAAAGCAACACATTATAACAGGTGTGTCTTTATACTCTGGCCTCAGCCTGTTTAAAAGCAACACATTATAACAGGTGTGTCTTTATACTCTGGCCTCAGCCTGTTTTAAACAGGTGTGTCTTTATACTCTGGCAAAAGCACATTATAACAGGTGTGTCTTTATACTCTGGCCTCAGCCTGTTTAAAAGCAACACATTATAACAGGTGTGTCTTTATACTCTGGCCTCAGCCTGTTTAAAAGCAACACATTATAACAGGTGTGTCTTTATACTCTGGCCTCAGCCTGTTTAAAAGCAACACATTATAACAGGTGTGTCTTTATACTCTGGCCTCAGCCTGTTTAAAAGCAACACATTATAACAGGTGTGTCTTTATACTCTGGCCTCAGCCTGTTTAAAAGCAACACATTATAACAGGTGTGTCTTTATACTCTGGCCTCAGCCTGTTTAAAAGCAACACATTATAACAGGTGTGTCTTTATACTCTGGCCTCATTATAACAGGTGTGTTTTAAAGGCAACACATTATAACAGGTGTGTCTTTATACTCTGGCCTCAGCCTGTTTAAAAGCAACACATTATAACAGGTGTGTCTTTATACTCTGGCCTCAGCCTGTTTAAAAGCAACACATTATAACAGGTGTGTCTTTATACTCTGGCCTCAGCCTGTTTAAAAGCAACACATTATAACAGGTGTGTCTTTATACTCTGGCCTCAGCTTGTTTAAAAGCAACACATTATAACAGGTGTGTCTTTATACTCTGGCCTCAGCCTGTTTAAAAGCAACACATTATAACAGGTGTGTCTTTATACTCTGGCCTCAGCCTGTTTAAAAGCAACACATTATAACAGGTGTGTCTTTATACTCTGGCCTCAGCCTGTTTAAAAGCAACACATTATAACAGGTGTGTCTTTATACTCTGGCCTCAGCCTGTTTAAAAGCAACACATTATAACAGGTGTGTCTTTATACTCTGGCCTCAGCCTGTTTAAAAGCAACACATTATAACAGGTGTGTCTTTATACTCTGGCCTCAGCCTGTTTAAAAGCAACACATTATAACAGGTGTGTCTTTATACTCTGGCCTCAGACTGTGTAAAAGCAACACATTATAACACCAGTGGTTCTCTGCTCTTGTTTCAGGACGGCAGTCTCCCGTTTGCTCGGAGCATCCGTGACGTCCACTCAGAGTTCAGACTGCTGAGTAAACTGACTGAACTACTGATGACCCAGGAAGAACACGAAGAGGCTCTACAGTACGCCATTCTGGCTGTACAGATCAGCACCAAAACAGGTACTGTAGGAGGGAGGGACAGAGTTCAATTTCCACTTTTATGACCTGGACCGGGATTTGAAGCAGAAACCCTTCGGCTTCCAGCTACTGATCTGCTTCCTCTAACCAGGACTGCCAATCTTGGTTTGAATCTATTCATTCCATTGGTGTAGATAACCATCCTGCTATGTTATTGTCCTCCAGGTGTGTGTGTGAACGAGCGTGCAGCGTACCACCGTCTGGCTACAGTGTACTACAGTCTGGAGCAGTATGAGATGACAGAGAACTACTACCTCAAGTCTCTGTCTCTCAGCCCTGCTGTACTGCAGCACCCCCTGGAGGCTAGATACTACACCAAGCTCTACTGCAGGCTGGGGGACCTGACCCTGCACAAACTAAAGGTAAAAGCTATGGCTCTGGAGGGCAGAAGTACTGCCGATGTTCTTTACTATTGGGTAGTTCATTAACCTGTACAGGCTTTCCAGTTGAATAGCACTTCAGTATGTGAGAGAGAGACATGGGCTCCTGAGTGGTGCAGCGGTCTAAGGCACTGCATCTCTGTGCTAGAGGTGTCACAAACAGTCGTGATTGGGAGTCCCATAGGGCAATGTCAATGTAAATAAGAATTTGTTCTTAAATGACTTGCCTAGTTAGAAATAGTACAAACCCTTTTACACTTTTAATGAATACATTAACTAAAAGGCCAATGCCCTCCTCTCCTCCATCTCCCCCCTGCCCTCCTCTCTTCCATCTCCCCCTGCCCTCCTCTCCTCCATCTCCCCCTGCCCTCCTCTCCTCCATCTCCCCCTGCCCTCCTCTCTTCCATCTCCCCCTGCCCTCCTCTCCTCCATCTCCCCCTGCCCTCCTCTCCTCCATCTCCCCCTGCCCTTCTCTCCTCCATCTCCCCCTGCCCTCCTCTCCTCCATCTCTCCCCTGCCCTCCTCTCTTCCATCTCCCCTTGCCCTCCTCTCTTCCATCTCCCCCTGCCCTCCTCTCTTCCATCTCCCCCTGCCCTCCTCTCCTCCATCTCCCCCTGTCCTCCTCTCCTCCATCTCCCCCTGCCCTCCTCTCCTCCATCTCCCCCTGCCCTCCTCTCCTCCATCTCCCCCTGTCCTCCTCTCCTCCATCTTCCCCCTGCCCTCCTCTCTTCCATCTCCCCCTGTCCTCCTCTCCTCCATCTCCCCCTGTCCTCCTCTCTTCCATCTCCCCCTGCCCTCCTCTCCTCCATCTCCCCCTGCCCTTCTCTCCTCCATCTCCCCCTGCCCTTCTCTCCTCCATCTCCCCCTGCCCTCCTCTCCTCCATCTCCCCCTGCCCTTCTCTCCTCCATCTCTCCCCTGCCCTCCTCTCCTCCATCTCCCACCTGACCTCCTCTCCTCCATCTCCCCCTGCCCTTCTCTCCTCCATCTCTCCCCTGCCCTTCTCTCCTCCATCTCTCCCCTGTCCTCCTCTCCTCCATCTCCCCCTGCCCTTCTCTCCTCCATCTCCCCCTGCCCTCCTCTCTTCCATCTCCCCTGCCCTCCTCTCCTCCATCTCCCCCTGCCCTCCTCTCTTCCATCTCCCCCTGCCCTCCTCTCCTCCATCTCCCCCTGCCCTCCTCTCCTCCATCTCCCCCTGCCCTCCTCTCCTCCATCTCCCCCTGTCCTCCTCTCCTCCATCTCCCCCTGTCCTCCTCTCTTCCATCTCCCCCTGCCCTTCTCTCCTCCATCTACCCCCTGCCCTTCTCTCCTCCATCTCCCCCTGCCCTCCTCTCTTCCATCTCCCCTGTCCTCCTCTCCTCCATCTCCCACCTGCCCTTCTCTCCTCCATCTCCCCCATCTGCCCTCCCTCTCTCTTCCATCTCCCCCTGTCCTCCTCTCCTCCATCTCTCCCTGTCCTCCTCTCTTCCATCTCCCCCTGTCCTTCTCTCCTCCATCTCTCCCTGTCCTCCTCTCTTCCATCTCCCCCTGTTCTCCTCTCCTCCATCTCCCCCTGTCCTCCTCTCTTCCATCTCCCCCTGTCCTTCTCTCCTCCATCTCCCCCCTGCCCTCCTCTCTTCCATCTCCCCCTGTCCTCCTCTCCTCCATCTCCCCCTGTCCTCCTCTCTTCCATCTCCCCCTGTCCTCCTCTCCTCCATCTCCCCCCTGCCCTCCTCTCTTCCATCTCCCCCTGTCCTCCTCTCCTCCATCTCCCCCTGTCCTCCTCTCTTCCATCTCCCCCTGTCCTCCTCTCCTCCATCTCCCCCTGCCCTTCTCTCCTCCATCTCCCCCCTGCCCTCCTCTCTTCCATCTCCCCCTGTCCTCCTCTCCTCCATCTCCCACCTGCCCTCCTCTCTTCCATCTCCCCCTGTCCTTCTCTCCTCCATCTCTCCCTGTCCTCCTCTCTTCCATCTCCCCCTGTCCTCCTCTCCTCCATCTCTCCCTGTCCTCCTCTCTTCCATCTCCCCCTGTCCTTCTCTCCTCCATCTCCCACCTGCTCTCCTCTCTTCCATCTCCCCCTGTCCTCCTCTCCTCCATCTCCCCCTGTCCTCCTCTCTTCCATCTCCCCCTGTCCTCCTCTCCTCCATCTCCCCCTGCCCTTCTCTCCTCCATCTCCCCCTGCCCTCCTCTCTTCCATCTCCCCCTGTCCTCCTCTCCTCCATCTCCCACCTGCCCTTCTCTCCTCCATCTCCCCCTGCCCTCCTCTCCTCAATCTCCCCCTGCCCTCCTCTCCTCCATCTCCCCCTGCCCTCCTCTCCTCCATCTCCCCCTGCCCTCCTCTCCTCCATCTCCCACCTGCCCTCCTCTCTTCCATCTCACCCTGTCCTCCTCTCTTCCATCTCCCCATGCCCTTCTCTCCTCCATCTCTCCCCTGCCCTCCTCTCCTCCATCTCCCCCTGCCCTCATCTCCTCCATCTCCCCCTGCCCTCCTCTCCTCCATCTCCCCCCTGCCCTCCACTCCTCTCCTCCACCCCTACCCTTTTTATCTCCCCCCTGCTTCCCTTCTCTCCTCTCATCCACCACCAACCTCCTCACCTCCATCTCTCCTCCCATCCCCCCTACCTTCCTCTCCCCAGGATGCCTATGACTCGATGGGCTACTTTCAGCTTGCCCAGGCTGCTGCCCTGGAGGACCGTGCCAACCCACAGGCACTGTATGTGGTCTACATGAAGCTGGCAGAGATCCATGCCAACCACATGCCAGACCCACTGCTCTGCCAGGCTTACAGGGACAGGGCACAGAGCCTGAGGAGGGAACTCTCTGGACTGGGAGAGACGGATGGGAGGGGAGGAATGACAGAGGGGAGGGGACGAGAGATGGAGGGTAGGAGAGGAGATACAGAAGGGAGGGGAGGAGAGACGGAGGGGAGGAGAGGAGAGACAACCGGGAGGGGAGGAGAGATGGGGGGGAGGGGAGGGGAGGAGAGATGGAGGGGAGGGGAGGAATGACAGAGGTGAGGGGACGAGAGATGGAGGGGAGGGGAGGAGATACAGAAGGGAGGGGAGGAGAGATGGAGGGGAGGAGAGATGGAGGGGAGGAGAGATGGAGGGGAGGAGAGACGGACGGGAGGGGAGGGGAGGAGAGATGGAGGGGAGGGGAGGAGATATGGACGGGAGGGGAGGAGAGACGGAGGGGAGGGGAGGAGAGACGGAGGGGAGGGGAGGAGAGACGGAGGGGAGGGGAGGAGATACGGACGGGAGGGGAGGAGAGACGGAGGGGAGGGGAGGAGAGACGGAGGGGAGGGGAGGAGAGACGGAGGGAGGGGAGGAGATACGGACGGGAGGGGAGGAGAGACGGAGGGGAGGGGAGGAGAGACGGAGGAGAGGGGAGGAGAGACGGAGGGGAGGGGAGGAGAGACGGAGGGGAGGGGAGGAGATACGGACGGGAGGGGAGGAGAGACGGGGGAGGGGAGGGGAGGGGAGGGGAGGAGAGAGAGACGGAGGGGAGGAGAGACGGAGGGGGGGGGGAGGAGAGAGACGGAGGGGAGGGGAGGAGAGACGGAGGGGAGGGGAGGAGAGACGGAGGTGAGGGGAGGAGAGACTGAGGGGAAGGGAGGAGATACGGAGGTGAGGGGAGGAGAGACGGAGGGGAGGGGAGGAGAGACGGAGGGGAGGGGAGGAGAGACGGAGGGGAAGGGAGGAGAGACGGAGGGGAGGGGAGGAGAGACGGAGGGGAGGGGAGGAGAGACGGAGGAGAGACGGACGGGAGGGGAGGAGAGACGGAGGGGAGGGGAGGAGAGACGGAGGAGAGGGGAGAAGAGACATGTGATACAGACCCGGACACGAGAAACACAGACATGAACGAGATCTAGCCAGAGACTAGGTAGTGAGTCTACAGATACTATCCACAAAGAGGCTATTGACATGGACAGTGCATCGAGCCTGAGGTTGGAGCCTGCTGGGCTATAGGAGACATGGAGAGGGTAGAGACAGAGGGACCACACACAGGACTGGGAGACATGGAGAGAGGAGAGACAGAGACAGGACATCCCAACACTATAGAGAGTAGAAACACAGAGAGACAGCATAGAGTCACAGAAAAGAGAGAAACAGAGACTGAGACTGGATGTGGTGACTATCAATGTAGAAGCTAACTCCCAAGATGCTAACTGTAAGGATAGAAGACAGATCAATGCAGATAGCCATGAAACATATTCGGATGTAATGGAGACCGAGACACCAGTCACTCAAACCCAGACAAGAATCTCACAGAGGCTACTCACACAGACCAAGACACTGACAGTACAGACACAAGCGTATGTCAAGCAGACGTTGAACACACACATAATGACTATACAACAACAAGCAGTGTATTTGTAGACACTACAATAACAGAGGAAACTGACAGTACAGACAGAATACATTATGACGCTAACACCACAGAGACTATGCCAACAGACACATGCATCAAACATAGCGACTCAACAACCACAGACAGAGATAAAGACACACCCTACAGACAGCAGTGCCACACACACAGATCCTCTCCAAGACAGACACAGAGGTAACCCATGGAGACAGCCCTACATACAGCAGTCCCACAGACACAGATCCTCTCCAAGACAGACACAGAGGTAACCCATGGAGACAGCCCTACATACAGCAGTCCCACAGACACAGATCCTCTCCAAGACAGACACAGAGGTAACCCATGGAGACAGCCCTACAGACAGCAGTCTCACAGACACAGATCCTCTCCAAGACAGAGTCAGAGGTAACCCATGGAGACAGCCCTACATACAGCAGTCCCACAGACACAGATCCTCTCCAAGACAGACACAGAGGTAACCCATGGAGACAGCCCTACATACAGCAGTCCCACAGACACAGATCCTCTCCAAGACAGACACAGAGGTAACCCATGGAGACAGCCCTACAGACAGCAGTGCCACAGACACAGATCCTCTCCAAGACAGACACAGAGGTAACCCATGGAGACAGCCCGACAGACAGCAGTCTCACAGACACAGATCCTCTCCAAGACAGAGTCAGAGGTAACCCATGGAGACAGCCCTACAGACAGCAGTGCCACAGACACAAATCCTCTCCAAGACAGACACAGAGGTAACCCATGGAGACAGCCCTACAGACAGCAGTCCCACAGACACAGATCCTCTCCAAGACAGAGTCAGAGGTAACCCATGGAGACAGCCCTACATACAGCAGTCCCACAGACACAGATCCTCTCCAAGACAGACACAGAGGTAACCCATGGAGACAGCCCTACATACAGCAGTCCCACAGACACAGATCCTCTCCAAGACAGAGTCAGAGGTAACCCATGGAGACAGCCCTACAGACAGCAGTGCCACAGACACAGAGGTAACCCATGGAGACAGCCCTACAGACAGCAGTCCCACAGACACAGCGGTAACCCATGGAGACAGCCCTACAGACAGCAGTCCCACTGACACAGAGGTAACCCATGGAGACAGCCCTACAGACACAGGTACAGACACTGATATCGATTGTTCAGACATTATAAACATTATAAAGACAGACAGACATCGTTCAGCCACAGACTAACCAGGATCATGATAGATTTGTTCACACCCTCACAGATACTCTCCATAAAGATAGCATCACTCCTACAGCTATTTAGACTGACAAATATGTCGACCATCTTTACTATGTCTAGCTTAGTTTTTTTCATTAATATTGTCTGTGTGTAATTATGAAGAGCAATTTTTCTGTTGTTTATTTACTCTGTATATTAGAGGTTTATAAAGCTTTGTAAATATGTCATTTTTATAACTGAATTAAAGTTATGTATGACTCAATCTTTGTGTTTGTTTTGGTGTTATTCAGTTGTAAGGATTTGTCAACCAACCCTAACATACAGCTCATACTTAGGCTAGAGTTTCTAAATAACAAACGGGTCATTTAGTCAATATTTCTAAATATCATTTAATTTTATTTCACCTTTATTTAACCAGGTAGGCCAGTTGTCAATTACAACTGCAACCTGGCCAAGATAAAACAGTGTGACAAACACAGAGTTACACATGGGATTAACAAACGTACAGTAAATAACACAATAGAAACATCTATGTACAGTGTGTGCAAATGTAGTGAGATTAGGGAGGTAAGGCAAAAAAAATAGGCCATAGTGGCAAAATAATTACAAGTTAGCATAAACACTGGATGATAGATGTGCAGATGATGTGCAAGTAGACATACTGGGGTGCAAAAGAGCAAAAAAACAAAAACAACATGGGGATGAGGTAGTTTGGTGTGCTATTTACAGATGGGCTGTGTACAGGTACACCTGTGTACAGGTACAGTGAGCTGTAAACTGCTCTGACAGCTGATGCTTAATGTTAGTGAGGGAAATATAAGACTCCAGTTTCAGTGATTTTTGCAATTTGTTCCAGTCATTGGCAGCAGATAACTGGAAGGAAAGGCGGGTTTGGGGATGGTTTGTTTGGGGATGGTTTGTTTGGGGATGGTTTGTTTGGGGATGGTTTGTTTGGGGATGGTTTGTTTGGGGATGGTTTGTTTGGGGATGGTTTGTTTGGGGATGGTTTGTTTGGGGATGGTTTGTTTGGGGATGGTGTGTTTGGGGATGGTGTGTTTGGGGATGGTTTGTTTGGGGATGGTGTGTTTGGGGATGGTGTGTTTGGGGATGGTTTGTTTGGGGATGGTTTGTTTGGGGATGGTTTGTTTGGGGATGGTTTGTTTGGGGATGGTGTGTTTGGGGATGGTTTGTTTGGGGATGGTTTGTTTGGGGATGACCTGTGAAATATACCTGCTGGAGCACATGCTATGGTGACCAGTGAGCTGAGATAAGGTGCGGCTTTACCTAACAAAGACTTGTAGATCACCTGGAGCCAGTGGGTTTGGTGATGAGTATGAAGCGAGGGTTATGAAGCGAGGGTCAGCACACGAGAGCATACAGGTAGCAGTGGTGGGTAGTATATGGGGCTTTGGTGACAAAACGGATGACACTGTGATAGACTGCATCCAATTTGCTGAGTAGAGTGTTGGAGGCATAATACATAATACATTTCAACATATCAGGCCATAACATCACAGAAACATTAAGTGATTTAAGACATTAGGAAAATACCCCCCCGTATTTTCAATGCAACCAATTACTGGGCAGGCAGACACCTGCTTGATAGTGCTCCTCTGATACTTCCACACACCATCCATGGTGGTGGAAGCAGGCAGCGATCATTTGTAACTTTAAACCCTAAAAACCAATGGGTGAATTGTAACCAACAGGCAGACTTAAGGCTCAGCTGTAAGTTAGTACTGTATGTCTTTAACTGCTACTGGCTGGACATTACATGCACCAGTGTGTTTCAACATACTTGCTAGCAACCAAAAAGGAAAAGACCAGCAGATCAGTTGATCAATGAATTGTAAGAATATTGAGTACAGTATAGTACAGTACAATATAGTATAGTTCAGTTCAGTATAGTACAGTACAATATAGTATAGTTCAGTACAGTAGAGTACAGTGCACTACAATAGTATAGTTCAGTTCACTACAGTAGTGTAGTTTAATACAGTAGAATAGTTCATTACAGTAGAATAGTTCAGTACAGTACAGTAGAATAGTTCAGTACAGTAGTACAGTTCATTACAGTAGAATAGTTCAGTACAGTAGTACAGTTCATTACAGTAGAATAGTTCAGTACAGTAGAATAGTTCAGTACAGTACAGTGGTAAAGTTCAGAACAGCATAGTTCAGTAGAGTAGTACAGTTCATTACAGTAGAATAGTTCAGTACAGTAGTACAGTTCATTACAGTAGAATAGTTCAGTACAGTAGTACAGTTCATTACAGTAGAATAGTTCAGTACAGTAGTACAGTTCATTACAGTAGAATAGTTCAGTACAGTAGAGTAGTACAGTTCATTACAGTAGAATAGTTCAGTACAGTAGTACAGTTCATTACAGTAGAATAGTTCAGTACAGTAGAATAGTTCAGTACAGTAGAATAGTTCAGTACAGTAGAATAGTTCAGTACAGTAGTACAGTTCATTACAGTAGAATAGTTCAGTACAGTAGAATAGTTCAGTACAGTAGAATAGTTCAGTACAGTAGTACGGTTCATTACAGTAGAATAGTTCAGTACAGTAGTACAGTTCATTACAGTAGAATAGTTCAGTACAGTACAGTGGTAAAGTTCAGAACAGCATAGTTCAGTACAGTCAATTGATTGGACTTAAATTTAAAGAAAAAATACTATCATCTGGACTATTGAAAATAACAAGGCTGGTAATTAATCCAACATTGTATCGTAAGAATATAATATATATATAATGTAAGAAACTTGAGTACAGTAATAGCATAGTAGAGTAGAGTATAGCTCAGTACAGAATTGTTAAGTACAGTAGTAAAATTCAGTACAGTAGTATAGTTCACTACAGTAGTATTGTTCAGGACAATAGTATAGAGCAGTAAAGTATAGTTCAGCAAAGTACAATAGGCCAGTAGAGTACAGCATAGTTCAGTAAAGTATTATAATTCAGTACAGTAGTATAGATCAGTACAATGTAGTTCAGTACACGACAGTAGCATAGTACAGTAGTGTAGTGTAGTATAGTAGAGTACCGTATAGTACAGTACAGTAGTGTAGTATAGTAGAGTACCGTATAGTACAGTACAGTAGTGTAGTATAGTGCAGTACAGTAGTGTAGTATAGTCCAGTACAGTAGTGTAGTATAGTTCAGTACAGTAATGTAGAGAACAGTATAGTTCAGTTCACTACTGTAATATAGTTCAGTACAGTAATGTAGAGAACAGTATAGTTCAGTACACTACTGTAATATAGTTCAGTACAGTAATGTAGAGAACAGTATAGTTCAGTTCACTACTGTAATATAGTTCAGTACAGTAATGTAGAGAACAGTATAGTTCAGTTCACTACTGTAATATAGTTCAGTACAGTAATGTAGAGAACAGTATAGTTCAGTTCACTACTGTAATATAGTTCAGTACAGTAATGTAGAGAACAGTATAGTTCAGTTCACTACTGTAATATAGTTCAGTACAGTAATGTAGAGAACAGTATAGTTCAGTTCACTACTGTAATATAGTTCAGTACAGTAATGTAGAGAACAGTATAGTTCAGTTCACTACTGTAATATAGTTCAGTACAGTAATGTAGAGAACAGTATAGTTCAGTTCACTACTGTAATATAGTTCAGTACAGTAATGTAGAGAACAGTATAGTTCAGTTCACTACTGTAATATAGTTCAGTACAGTAATGTAGAGAACAGTATAGTTCAGTTCACTACTGTAATATAGTTCAGTACAGTAATGTAGAGAACAGTATAGTTCAGTTCACTACTGTAATATAGTTCAGTACAGTAATGTAGAGAACAGTATAGTTCAGTTCTGTCACGTTCTGTCCATCGTTCGTATGTGTTTTCCTTGTTTTAGTGTTGGTCAGGACGTGAGCTAGGGGTGGGCATTCTATGTTGTGTGTCTGGTTTGTCTATTTCTATGTTTGGCCTGATATGGTTCTCAATCAGAGGCTGGTGTTAGTCATTGTCTCTGATTGGGAACCATTTTTAGGTAGCCTGTTTGGTGTTTTGTGGGTGATTGTTGTGGGTGATTGTTCCCGTCTCTGTGTTTGCACCAGACAGGACTGTTTAGGTTTTCACTTTTCTTGTTTTGTATAGTCTGTTCATGTATAGTCGTCTTTATTAAAAACATGAATAACCACCACGCTGCATTTTGGTCCGCCTCTCTTTCACCAGAAGAAAACCCTTACAAGTTCACTACTGTAATATAGTTCAGTACAGTAATGTAGAGAACAGTATAGTTCAGTACAGTAATGTGGAGAACAGTATAGTTCAGTTCACTACAGTAGTATAGTTCAGTACAGTAATGTAGTATAGTTCAGTACAGTAGTGTAGTTCAGTACAGTAGTGTAGTATAGTTCAGTACAGTAGTGTAGTTCAGTACAGTAGTGTAGTATAGTTCAGTACAGTAGTGTAGTTCAGTACAGTAGTGTAGTTCAGTACAGTAGTGTAGTATAGTTCGGTACAGTAGTGTAGTATAGTTCAGTACAGTAGTGTAGTATAGTGCAGTACAGTAGTGTAGTTCAGTACAGTAGTGTAGTACAGTACAGTAGTGTAGTATAGTTCGGTACAGTAGTGTAGTATAGTTCAGTACAGTAGTGTAGTTCAGTACAGCAGTGTAGTATAGTTCAGTGGTGTGGTTCAGTACAGTAGTGTAGTATAGTTCAGTACAGTGGTATAGTTCAGTACAGTAGTATAGTATAGTTAAGTACAGTATTGTCAGTACGGTAGTATGGTATAGTTAAGTACAGTATTGTCAGTACGGTAGTCCAGTATAGTTCAGTAGAGTTGTGTAGTATAGTTCAATACAGTAGTGTGGTTCAGTACAGTAGTGTAGTTCAGTACAGTAGTACAGTTCAGTACAGTGGTGTAGTATAGTTCGGTACAGTAGTGTAGTATAGTTCAGTACAGTAGTGTAGTTCAGTACAGCAGTGTAGTATAGTTCAGTACAGTGGTGTGGTTCAGTACAGTAGTATAGTATAGTATAGTTAAGTACAGTATTGTCAGTACGGTAGTATAGTATAGTTAAGTACAGTATTGTCAGTACGGTAGTCCAGTATAGTTCAGTAGAGTTGTGTAGTATAGTTCAGTACAGTAGTTTGGTTCAGTACAGTAGTGTAGTTCAGTACAGTAGTACAGTTCAGTACAGTGGTGTAGTATAGTTCAGTACAGTATAGTTCAGTAGAGCTGTGCAGTATAGTTCAGTACAGTAGTGTAGTTCAGTGCAGTAGTGTCGGTCAGTACAGTAGTGTAGTTCAGTATGGTCGTGTAGTTCAGTGCAGTAGTTCAGTACAGTAGTGTAGTTCAGTGCAGTAGTGTAGTATAGTGCAGTACAGAAGTGTAGTTCTCTACAGTAGTGTAGTATAGTGCAGTACAGTAGTGTAGTATAGTTCAGTACAGTGGTGTAGTATAGTGCAGTAGTGCAGCATAGTTCAGTACGGCTTTGTAGTATAGTTCATTACAGTAGTTTAGTTCAGTACAGTATAGTTCAGTACAGTAGAGTAGTATAGTTCAGTACCGTAGTGCCCTACAGTAGAGTACAGTATAGTTCAGTACAGTAGAGTAGTATAGTTCAGTACAGTAGTATAGTTCAGTACAGTATAGTTCAGTACAGTAGAGTAGTATAGTTCAGTACAGTAGACTAGTATAGTTCATTAGTTCATTACATTGGTGTATTTTAGTACAGTAGTGTAGTTCCGTACAGTAGTGTAGTATAGTGCAGTGCAGTAGTGTAGTATAGTGCAGTACAGTGGTGTAGTATAGTGCAGTAGTGCAGCATAGTTCAGTACGGCTTTGTAGTATAGTTCAGTACAGTAGTTTAGTTCAGTACAGTATAGTTCAGTACAGTAGAGCAGTATAGTTCAGTAGAGTAGTATAGTTCAGTACAGTAGTATAGTTCATTAGAGTAGTATAGTTCAGTACAGTAGAGTAGTATAGTTCAGTACAGTAGTGTAGTATAGTGCAGTACAGTAGTGTAGTTCAGTACAGTAGTGTAGTATAGTGCAGTACAGTAGTGTAGTATAGTTCAGTACAGTAGAGTAGTATAGTTTAGTACATTAGTGCCCTACAGTAGAGTACAGTATAGTTCAGTAGAGTAGTATAGTTCAGTAGAGTAGTATAGTTCAGTACAGTAGACTAGTATAGTTCAGTACAGTAGTGTCGTTCATTGCAGTAGTGTAGTATAGTTCAGTACATTGGTGTATTTTATTACAGTAGTATAGTTCAGTACAGTCGTGTAGTTCAGTACAGTAGTACAGTTCAGTACAGTAGTATAGTTCAGTAGAGCTGTGTAGTATAGTTCAGTACAGTAGTGTAGTATAGTTCAGTACAGTAGTACAGTTCAGTACAGTAGTATAGTTCAGTAGAGCTGTGTAGTATAGTTCAGTACAGTAATGTAGTTCAGTACAGTAGTGTAGTTCAGTACAGTAGTGTGGTTCAGTACAGTAGTGTAGTTCAGTACAGTAGTACAGTTCAGTACAGTGGTGTATTTTAGTACAGTAGTATAGTTCAGTACAGTAGTATATTTCCGTACAGTAGTGTAGTTCCGTACAGTAGTGTAGTATAGTGCAGTACAGAAGTGTAGTTCAGTACAGTAGTGTAGTATAGTGCAGTACAGTAGTGTAGTATAGTTCAGTAGAGTAGTATAGTTTAGTACAGTAGTGCCCTACAGTAGAGTACAGTATAGTTCAGTAGAGTAGTATAGTTCAGTACAGTAGAGTAGTATAGTTCAGTACAGTAGTGTAGTATAGTGCAGTACAGTAGTGTAGTTCAGTACAGTAGTGTAGTATAGTGCAGTACAGTAGTGTAATATAGTTCAGTACAGTAGAGTAGTATAGTTTAGTACAGTAGTGCCCTACAGTAGAGTACAGTATAGTTCAGTAGAGTAGTATAGTTCAGTAGAGTAGTATAGTTCAGTACAGTAGACTAGTATAGTTCAGTACAGTAGTGTCGTTCATTGCAGTAGTGTAGTATAGTTCAGTACATTGGTGTATTTTATTACAGTAGTATAGTTCAGTACAGTCGTGTAGTTCAGTACAGTAGTACAGTTCAGTAGAGTAGTATAGTTCAGTAGAGCTGTGTAGTATAGTTCAGTACAGTAGTGTAGTATAGTTCAGTACAGTAGTACAGTTCAGTACAGTAGTATAGTTCAGTAGAGCTGTGTAGTATAGTTCAGTACAGTAGTGTAGTTCAGTACAGTAGTGTAGTTCAGTACAGTAGTGTGGTTCAGTACAGTAGTGTAGTTCAGTACAGCAGTGTAGTATAGTTCAGTGGTGTGGTTCAGTACAGTAGTGTAGTATAGCTCAGTACAGTGGTATAGTTCAGTACAGTAGTATAGTATAGTTAAGTACAGTATTGTCAGTATGGTAGTATAGTATAGTTAAGTACAGTATTGTCAGTACGGTAGTCCAGTATAGTTCAGTAGAGTTGTGTAGTATAGTTCAGTACAGTAGTGTAGTTCAGTACAGTAGTGTAGTATAGTTCGGTACAGTAGTGTAGTATAGTTCAGTACAGTAGTGTAGTTCAGTACAGCAGTGTAGTATAGTTCAGTACAGTGGTGTGGTTCAGTACAGTAGTGTAGTATAGTTCAGTACAGTAGTGTAGTATAGTTCAGTACAGCAGTGTAGTATAGTTCAGTACAGTGGTGTGGTTCAGTACAGTAGTGTAGTATAGTTCAGTACAGTGGTATAGTTCAGTACAGTAGTATAGTATAGTATAGTTGAGTACAGTATTGTCAGTACGGTAGTATAGTATAGTTAAGTACAGTATTGTCAGTACGGTATTCCAGTATAGTTCAGTAGAGTTGTGTAGTATAGTTCAGTACATTAGTGTGGTTCAGTACAGTAGTGTAGTTCAGTACAGTAGTACAGTTCAGTACAGTGGTGTAGTATAGTTCAGTAGAGCTGTGTAGTATAGTTCAGTACATTAGTGTGGTTCAGTACAGTAGTGTAGTTCAGTACAGTAGTACAGTTCAGTACAGTGGTGTAGTATAGTTCAGTACAGTATAGTTCAGTAGAGCTGTGTAGTTCAGTACAGTAGTGTAGTTCAGTACGGTAGTGTAATTCAGTGCAGTAGTGTGGTTCAGTACAGTAGTGTAGTTCAGTATGGTAGTGTAGTTCAGTGCAGTAGTTCAGTACAGTAGTGTATTTCAGTGCAGTAGTGTAGTATAGTTCAGTACATTGGTGTATTTTAGTACGGTAGTATAGTTCAGTACAGTAGTATATTTCCGTACAGTAGTGTAGTTCCGTACAGTAGTGTAATATAGTGCAGTACAGTAGTGTAGTTCTCTACAGTAGTGTAGTATAGTCCAGTACAGTAGTGTAGTATAGTTCAGTACAGTGGTGTAGTATAGTGCAGTAGTGCAGCATAGTTCAGTACGGCTTTGTAGTATAGTTCAGTACAGTAGTTTAGTTCAGTACAGTATAGTTCAGTACAGTAGAGTAGTATAGTTCAGTACCGTAGTGCCCTACAGTAGAGTACAGTATAGTTCAGTACAGTAGAGTAGTATAGTTCAGTACAGTAGTATAGTTCAGTACAGTATAGTTCAGTACAGTAGAGTAGTATAGTTCAGTACAGTAGACTAGTATAGTTCATTACAGTAGTATAGTTCAGTACATTGGTGTATTTTAGTACAGTAGTATAGTTCAGTACAGTAGTATATTTCCGTACAGTAGTGTAGTTCCGTACAGTAGTGTAGTATAGTGCAGTGCAGTAGTGTAGTATAGTTCATTACAGTAGTGTAGTTCATTGCAGTAGTGTAGTATAGTTCAGTACATTGGTGTATTTTAGTACAGTAGTATAGTTCAGTACAGTAGTATATTTCCGTACAGTAGTGTAGTTCCGTACAGTGGTGTAGTATAGTGCAGTAGTGCAGCATAGTTCAGTACGGCTTTGTAGTATAGTTCAGTACAGTAGTTTAGTTCAGTACAGTATAGTTCTGTACAGTAGAGTAGTATAGTTCAGTAGAGTAGTATAGTTCAGTACAGTAGTATAGTTCAGTAGAGTAGTATAGTTCAGTAGAGTAGTATAGTTCAGTACAGTAGTGCCCTACAGTAGAGTACAGTATAGTTCAGTACAGTAGAGTAGTATAGTTCAGTACAGTAGAGTAGTATAGTTCAGTACAGTAGACTAGTATAGTTCAGTACAGTAGTGCCCTATAGTAGAGTACAGTATAGTTCAGTACAGTAGAGTAGTATAGTTCAGTACAGTAGAGTAGTATAGTTCAGTACAGTAGTGCCCTACAGTAGAGTACAGTATTGTTCATTACAGTACAGTAGTATAGTTCAGGACAGCATAGTTAAGTACATTTCAGTAAAGTACAGTGCAGTCGATTGATTAGACTTTAATTCAATGGAAACCTATTATATTAACACAATCATGATTGGCTTGATTTAGTTACCAATTCTAGATGTGTATTAAGACTAGTTATTAATGGATGACATACTGGTCCTTCTGTAGCTCAGTTGGTAGAGCATGGCGCTTGTAACGCCAGGGTAGTGGGTTCGATCCCGGGACCACCCATACGTAGAATGTATGCACACATGACTGTAAGTCGCTTTGGATAAAAGCGTCTGCTAAATGGCATATATTATTATTACTGTATTAAGACTAGTTATTAATGGATGACATACTGTATTAAGACTAGTTATTAATGGGTGACATACTGTATTAAGAATAGTTATTAATGGGTGACATACTGTATTAAGACTAGTTATTAATGGGTGACATACTGTATGAAGACTAGTTATTAATGGGTGACATACTGTATTAAGACTAGTTATGAAAGGATGACATACTGTATTTAGACTAGTTATGAAAGGATGACATACTGTATTAAGCATCAAAAGTCAATGGAATTGCTAAACTGTACTTATGTATCAAAAGTAAAAGCATTAACTATTTAAAATTCCTTATGCAGTATTAAGCAAACCAGACTGTACAATTTTTCAGTTTTTTATTGATGCATAACCAGGGGCACACTCCAACACCCAGACATAATTTACAAACAAAGCATTTGTTTGTGAATTTAACTATTTTCTTTTCACAATGTAACAAATACTGTTGAGTGTCTGGGAGAATTCATGGAATAAAAAGTTCCTTATTTTCTTAAGGATTGTAGTGAAGTAAAAGTAGTCTAAAATATAAATAGTAAAGTGAAGAACAGCCTGATCTGTTTCACCTGTCTCTGTGCTTGTCTCCACCCCTGTCCAGGTGCCGCCCGTCTTCCCCATTATCCAAAGTGCATTTATCCCGTTTGTCTGTAGCCAGTTCGTCTTGTCTTGTCAAGCTTACCAGCGTGTTTTTCCGTGCTCTGTTTTCTAGCCGTCTCTGTTCCAACCTGTTCTGCCTGCCCTGACCTCGAGCCTTCCTGACCATTCAGCCTGCCCTGACCTCGAGCCTTCCTGACCATTCAGCCTGCCTGACCATTCAGCCTGCCCTGACCTCGAGCCTTCCTGACCATTCAGCCTGCCCTGACCATTCAGCCTGCCCTGACCTCGAGCCTTCCTGACCATTCAGCCTGCCTGACCATTCAGCCTGCCCTGACCTCGAGCCTTCCTGACCATTCAGCCTGCCCTGACCATTCAGCCTGCCCTGACCTCGAGCCTTCCTGACCATTCAGCCTGCCTGACCATTCAGCCTGCCCTGACCATTCAGCCTGCCCTGACCTCGAGCCTTCCTGACCATTCAGCCTGCCTGACCATTCAGCCTGCCCTGACCTTGAGCCTTCCTGACCATTGAGCCTGCCCTGACCTCGAGCCTGCTTGACCATTCAACCTGCTTGACCATTCAGCCTGCCTGACCATTCAGCCTGCCCTGACCTCGAGCCTTCCTGACCATTCAGCCTGCCCTGACCTCGAGCCTTCCTGACCATTCAGCCTGCCCTGACCTCGAGCCTGCTTGACCATTCTACCTGCTTGACCATTCAGCCTGCCTGACCATTCATCCTGCCTGACCATTCAGCCTGCCCTGACCATTCAGCCTGCCCTGACCTCGAGCCTTCCTGACCATTCAGCCTGCCCTGACCATTCAGCCTGCGCAGACCATTCAGCCTGCCTGACCATTCAGCCTGCCCTGACCATTCAGCCTGCCTGACCATTCAGCCTGCCCTGACCTCGAGCCTTCCTGACCATTCAGCCTGCCCTGACCATTCAGCCTGCGTGACCATTCAGCCTGCTTGACCATTCAGCCTGCCCTGACCTCGAGCCTTCCTGACCATTCAGCCTGCCCTGACCATTCAGCATGCCTGACCATTCAGCCTGCCCTGACCATTCAGCCTGCCCTGACCATTCAGCCTGCCTGACCATTCAGCGTGCCCTGACCATTCAGCCTGCCCTGACCATTCAGCCTGCCCTGACCATTCAGCCTGCCCTGACCTCGAGCCTTCCTGACCATTCAGCCTGCCCTGACCATTCAGCCTGCTTGACCATTCAGCCTGCCCTGACCTCGAGCCTTCCTGACCATTCAGCCTGCCCTGACCATTCAGCATGCCTGACCATTCAGCCTGCCCTGACCATTCAGCCTGCCCTGACCATTCAGCCTGCCTGACCATTCAGCGTGCCCTGACCATTCAGCCTGCCCTGACCATTCAGCCTGCCCTGACCATTCAGCCTGCCCTGACCTCGAGCCTTCCTGACCATTCAGCCTGCCCTGACCATTCAGCCTGCTCAGACCATTCAGCCTGCCTGACCATTCAGCCTGCCTGACCATTCAGCCTGACCTGACCATTCAGCCTGCCTGACCATTCAGCCTGCCCTGACCTTGAGCCTTCCTGACCATTCAGCCTGCCCTGACCATTCAGCCTGCCCTGACCTCGAGCTTTCCTGACCATTCAGCCTGCCCTGACCTCGAGCCTTCCTGACCATTCAGCCTGCCTGACCATTCAGCCTGCCCTGACCATTCAGCCTGCCTGACCATTCAGCGTGCCCTGACCATTCAGCCTGCCCTGACCATTCAGCCTGCCCTGACCTCGAGCCTTCCTGACCATTCAGCCTGCCCTGACCATTCAGCCTGCGCAGACCATTCAGCCTGCCTGACCATTCAGCCTGCCCTGACCATTCAGCCTGCCCTGACCATTCAGCCTGCCCTGACCATTCAGCCTGCCCTGACCTCGAACCTTCCTGACCATTCAGCCTGCCCTGACCATTCAGCCTGCCCAGACCATTCAGCCTGCCTGACCATTCAGCCTGCCCTGACCATTCAGCCTGCCTGACCATTCAGCCTGCCCTGACCTCGAGCCTTCCTGACCATTCAGCCTGCCCTGACCATTCAGCCTGCCTGACCATTCAGCGTGCCCTGACCATTCAGCCTTCCTGACCATTCAGCCTGCCCTGACCATTCAGCCTGCCCAGACCATTCAGCCTGCCCTGACCATTCAGCCTTCCTGACCATTCAGCCTGCCCTGACCATTCAGCCTGCCCTGACCATTCAGCCTGCCCTGACCTCGAGCCTGCTTGACCATTCAGCCTGCTTGACCATTCAGCCTGCTTGACCATTCAGCCTTCCTGACCATTCAGCCTGCCCTGACCATTCAGCCTGCCCTGACCTCGAGCCTGCTTGACCATTCAGCCTGCTTGACCATTCAGCCTGCCCAGACCATTCAGCCTTCCTGACCATTCAGCCTGCCCTGACCATTCAGCCTGCCCTGACCATTCAGCCTGCCTGACCATTCAGCCTGCCCTGACCATTCAGCCTGCCCTGACCATTCAGCCTGCCTGACCATTCAGCCTGCCCTGACCATTCAGCCTGCCCTGACCATTCAGCCTGCCTGACCATTCAGCGTGCCCTGACCATTCAGCCTGCCCTGACCATTCAGCCTGCCCTGACCATTCAGCCTGCCCTGACCTCGAGCCTTCCTGACCATTCAGCCTGCCCTGACCATTCAGCCTGCCCAGACCATTCAGCCTGCCCTGACCATTCAGCCTGCCTGACCATTCAGCCTGCCCTGACCTCGAGCCTTCCTGACCATTCAGCCTGCCCTGACCATTCAGCCTGCTTGACCATTCAGCCTTACTGACCATTCAGCTTGCCCTTACCATTCAGCCTGCCCTGACCATTCAGCCTGCACTGACCTCGAGCCTGCTTGACCATTCAGCCTGCTGACCATTCAGCCTGCTTGACCATTCAGCCTGCTTGACCATTCAGCCTTCCTGACCATTCAGCCTGCCCTGACCATTCAGCATGCCCTGGCCATTCAGCCTGCCCTGACCTCGAGCCTGCTGACCATTCAGCCTGCTTGACCATTCAGCCTGCTTGACCATTCAGCCTTCCTGACCATTCAGCCTGCCCTGACTATTCAGCCTGCCTGACCATTCAGCCTGCCCTGACCATTCAGCCTGCCCTGACCTCGAGCCTGCTTGACCATTCAGCCTGCTTGACCATTCAGCCTGCTTGACCATTCAGCCTTCCTGACCATTCAGCCTGCCCTGACCATTCAGCCTGCCTGACCATTCAGCCTGCCCTGACCATTCAACCTGCCTGACCATTCAGCCTGCCCTGACCATTCAGCCTGCCCTGACCATTCAGCCTGCCTGACCATTCAGCCTGCCCTGACCATTCAGCCTGCCCTGACCATTCACCCTGCCCTGACCATTCAGCCTGCCCTGACCATTCAGCCTGCCCTGACCATTCAGTCTGCCCTGACCATTCAGCCTGCCCTGACCATTCAGCCTGCCTGACCATTCAGCCTGCCCTGACCTCGAGCCTTCCTGACCATTCAGCCTGCCCTGACCATTCAGCCTGCTTGACCATTCAGCCTTCCTGACCATTCAGCCTGCCCTGACCATTCAGCCTGCGCAGACCATTCAGCCTGCCTAACCATTCAGCCTGCCCTGACCATTCAGCCTGCCTGACCATTCAGCCTGCCCTGACCTCGAGCCTTCCTGACCATTCAGCCTGCCCTGACCATTCAGCCTGCGTGACCATTCAGCCTGCTTGACCATTCAGCCTGCTTGACCATTCAGCCTGCCCTGACCTCGAGCCTTCCTGACCATTCAGCCTGCCCTGACCATTCAGCATGCCTGACCATTCAGCCTGCCCTGACCATTCAGCCTGCCCTGACCATTCAGCCTGCCTGACCATTCAGCGTGCCCTGACCATTCAGCCTGCCCTGACCATTCAGCCTGCCCTGACCATTCAGCCTGCCCTGACCTCGAACCTTCCTGACCATTCAGCCTGCCCTGACCATTCAGCCTGCCCAGACCATTCAGCCTGCCTGACCATTCAGCCTGCCCTGACCATTCAGCCTGCCTGACCATTCAGCCTGCCCTGACCTCGAGCCTTCCTGACCATTCAGCCTGCCCTGACCATTCAGCCTGCCTGACCATTCAGCGTGCCCTGACCATTCAGCCTTCCTGACCATTCAGCCTGCCCTGACCATTCAGCCTGCCCAGACCATTCAGCCTGCCCTGACCATTCAGCCTTCCTGACCATTCAGCCTGCCCTGACCATTCAGCCTGCCCTGACCATTCAGCCTGCCCTGACCTCGAGCCTTCCTGACCATTCAGCCTGCCCTGACCATTCAGCCTGCCTGACCATTCAGCGTGCCCTGACCATTCAGCCTTCCTGACCATTCAGCCTGCCCTGACCATTCAGCCTGCCCAGACCATTCAGCCTGCCCTGACCATTCAGCCTTCCTGACCATTCAGCCTGCCCTGACCATTCAGCCTGCCCTGACCATTCAGCCTGCCCTGACCTCGAGCCTGCTTGACCATTCAGCCTGCTTGACCATTCAGCCTGCTTGACCATTCAGCCTTCCTGACCATTCAGCCTGCCCTGACCATTCAGCCTGCCCTGACCTCGAGCCTGCTTGACCATTCAGCCTGCTTGACCATTCAGCCTGCTTGACCATTCAGCCTTCCTGACCATTCAGCCTGCCCTGACCATTCAGCCTGCCCTGACCATTCAGCCTGCCTGACCATTCAGCCTGCCCTGACCATTCAGCCTGCCCTGACCATTCAGCCTGCCTGACCATTCAGCCTGCCCTGACCATTCAGCCTGCCCTGACCATTCAGCCTGCCTGACCATTCAGCGTGCCCTGACCATTCAGCCTGCCCTTACCATTCAGCCTGCCCTGACCATTCAGCCTGCTCTGACCTCGAGCCTTCCTGACCATTCAGCCTGCCCTGACCATTCAGCCTGCCCAGACCATTCAGCCTGCCCTGACCATTCAGCCTGCCTGACCATTCAGCCTGCCCTGACCATTCAGCCTGCCCTGACCATTCAGCCTGCTTGACCATTCAGCTTTCCTGACCATTCAGCTTGCCCTTACCATTCAGCCTGCCCTGACCATTCAGCCTGCCCTGACCTCGAGCCTGCTGACCATTCAGCCTGCTGACCATTCAGCCTGCTTGACCATTCAGCCTTCCTGACCATTCAGCCTGCCTAACCATTCAGCCTGCCCTGACCTCGAGCCTGCTTGACCATTCAGCCTGCTTGACCATTCAGCCTGCTTGACCATTCAGCCTTCCTGACCATTCAGCCTGCCCTGACCATTCAGCCTGCCTGACCAAACAGCCTGCCCTGACCTCGAGCCTTCCTGACCATTCAGCCTGCCCTGACCATTCAGCCTGCGTGACCATTCAGCCTGCTTGACCATTCAGCCTGCTTGACCATTCAGCCTGCCCTGACCTCGAGCCTTCCTGACCATTCAGCCTGCCCTGACCATTCAGCATGCCTGACCATTTAGCCTGCCCTGACCATTCAGCCTGCCCTGACCATTCAGCCTGCCTGACCATTCAGCGTGCCCTGACCATTCAGCCTGCCCTGACCATTCAGCCTGCCCTGACCATTCAGCCTGCCCTGACCTCGAACCTTCCTGACCATTCAGCCTGCCCTGACCATTCAGCCTGCCCAGACCATTCAGCCTGCCTGACCATTCAGCCTTCCCTGACCATTCAGCCTGCCTGACCATTCAGCCTTCCCTGACCTCGAACCTTCCTGACCCTTCAGCCTGCCCTGACCATTCAGCCTGCCTGACCATTCAGCGTGCCCTGACCATTCAGCCTTCCTGACCATTCAGCCTGCCCTGACCATTCAGCCTGCCCAGACCATTCAGCCTGCCCTGACCATTCAGCCTTCCTGACCATTCAGCCTGCCCTGACCATTCAGCCTGCCCTGACCATTCAGCCTGCCCTGACCTCGAGCCTTCCTGACCATTCAGCCTGCCTGACCATTCAGCCTGCCTGACCATTCAGCGTGCCCTGACCATTCAGCCTTCCTGACCATTCAGCCTGCCCTGACCATTCAGCCTGCCCAGACCATTCAGCCTGCCCTGACCATTCAGCCTTCCTGACCATTCAGCCTGCCCTGACCATTCAGCCTGCCCTGACCATTCAGCCTGCCCTGACCTCGAGCCTGCTTGACCATTCAGCCTGCTTGACCATTCAGCCTGCTTGACCATTCAGCCTTCCTGACCATTCAGCCTGCCCTGACCATTCAGCCTGCCTGACCTCAGCCTGCCATTCAGCCTGCTTGACCATTCAGCCTGCTTGACCATTCAGCCTTCCTGACCATTCAGCCTGCCTGACCATTCAGCCTGCCCTGACCATTCAGCCTGCCTGACCATTCAGCCTGCCCTGACCATTCAGCCTGCCCTGACCATTCAGCCTGCCTGACCATTCAGCCTGCCCTGACCATTCAGCCTGCCTGACCATTCAGCGTGCCCTGACCATTCAGCCTGCCCTGACCATTCAGCCTGCCCTGACCATTCAGCCTGCTCTGACCTCGAGCCTTCCTGACCATTCAGCCTGCCCTGACCATTCAGCCTGCCCAGACCATTCAGCCTGCCCTGACCATTCAGCCTGCCTGACCATTCAGCCTGCCCTGACCTCGAGCCTTCCTGACCATTCAGCCTGCCCTGACCATTCAGCCTGCTTGACCATTCAGCTTTCCTGACCATTCAGCTTGCCCTGACCATTCAGCCTGCCCTGACCATTCAGCCTGCCCTGACCTCGAGCCTGCTTGACCATTCAGCCTGCCTGACCATTCAGCCTGCTGACCATTCAGCCTTCCTGACCATTCAGCCTGCCCTAACCATTCAGCCTGCCCTGACCTCGAGCCTGCTTGACCATTCAGCCTGCCCTGACCATTCAGCCTGCTGACCATTCAGCCTTCCTGACCATTCAGCCTGCCCTGACCATTCAGCCTGCCTGACCATTCAGCCTGCCTGACCATTCAGCCTGCCCTGACCTCGAGCCTGCTTGACCATTCAGCCTGCTTGACCATTCAGCCTGCTTGACCATTCAGCCTTCCTGACCATTCAGCCTGCCCTGACCATTCAGCCTGCCTGACCATTCAGCCTGCCTGACCATTCAGCCTGCCCTGACCATTCAGCCTGCCTGACCATTCAGCCTGCCTGACCATTCAGCCTGCCCTGACCATTCAGCCTGCCCTGACCATTCAGCCTGCCTGACCATTCAGCGTGCCCTGACCATTCAGCCTGCCCTTACCATTCAGCCTGCCCTGACCATTCAGCCTGCTCTGACCTCGAGCCTTCCTGACCATTCAGCCTGCCCTGACCATTCAGCCTGCCCAGACCATTCAGCCTGCCCTGACCATTCAGCCTGCCTGACCATTCAGCCTGCCCTGACCTCGAGCCTTCCTGACCATTCAGCCTGCCCTGACCATTCAGCCTGCTTGACCATTCAGCTTTCCTGACCATTCAGCTTGCCCTTACCATTCAGCCTGCCCTCACCATTCAGCCTGCCCTGACCTCGAGCCTGCTTGACCATTCAGCCTGCTTGACCATTCAGCCTGCTTGACCATTCAGCCTGCTTGACCATTCAGCCTTCCTGACCATTCAGCCTGCCCTAACCATTCAGCCTGCCCTGACCTCGAGCCTGCTTGACCATTCAGCCTGCTTGACCATTCAGCCTGCTTGACCATTCAGCCTTCCTGACCATTCAGCCTGCCCTGACCATTCAGCCTGCCTGACCATTCAGCCTGCCCTGACCATTCAGCCTGCCCTGACCTCGAGCCTGCTTGACCATTCAGCCTGCTTGACCATTCAGCCTGCTTGACCATTCAGCCTTCCTGACCATTCAGCCTGCCCTGACCATTCAGCCTGCCTGACCATTCAGCCTGCCCTGACCATTCAGCCTGCCTGACCATTCAGCCTGCCCTGACCATTCAGCCTGCCCTGACCATTCAGCCTGCCTGACCATTCAGCCTGCCTGACCATTCAGCCTGCCCTGACCATTCACCTGCCCTGACCATTCAGCCTGCCCTGACCATTCAGCCTGCCCTGACCATTCAGCCTGCCCTGACCATTCAGCCTGCCTGACCATTCAGCCTGCCCTGACCTCGAGCCTTCCTGACAATTCAGCCTGCCCTGACCATTCAGCCTGCTTGACCATTCAGCCTTCCTGACCATTCAGCCTGCCCAGACCATTCAGCCTGCCCTGACCTCGAGCCTGCTTGACCATTCAGCCTGCTTGACCATTCAGCCTGCTTGACCATTCAGCCTTCCTGACCATTCAGCCTGCCCTGACCATTCAGCCTGCCTGACCATTCAGCCTGCCCTGACCATTCAGCCTGCCCTTACCATTCAGCCTGCCCTGACCATTCAGCCTGCCTGACCATTCAGCCTTCCCTGACCATTCAGCCTTCCTGACCATTCAGCCTTCCTGACCATTCAGCCTGCCCTGACCATTTTGCCTGCCCTGACCATTCAGCCTGCCCTGACCTCGAGCCTGCTTGACCATTCAGCCTGCTTGACCATTCAGCCTGCTTGACCATTCAGCCTTCCTGACCATTCAGCCTGCCCTGACCATTCAGCCTGCCCTGACCTCGAGCCTGCTTGACCATTCAGCCTGCTTGACCATTCAGCCTGCTTGACCATTCAGCCTTCCTGACCATTCAGCCTGCCCTGACCATTCAGCCTGCCCTGACCATTCAGCCTGCCTGACCATTCAGCCTGCCCTGACCATTCAGCCTGCCCTGACCATTCAGCCTGCCTAACCATTCAGCCTGCCCTGACCATTCAGCCTGCCCTGACCATTCAGCCTGCCTGACCATTCAGCGTGCCCTGACCATTCAGCCTGCCCTGACCATTCAGCCTGCCCTGACCATTCAGCCTGCCCTGACCTCGAGCCTTCCTGACCATTCAGCCTGCCCTGACCATTCAGCCTGCCCAGACCATTCAGCCTGCCCTGACCATTCAGCCTGCCTGACCATTCAGCCTGCCCTGACCTCGAGCCTTCCTGACCATTCAGCCTGCCCTGACCATTCAGCCTGCTTGACCATTCAGCCTTCCTGACCATTCAGCCTGCCCTGACCATTCAGCCTGCCCTGACCTCGAGCCTGCTTGACCATTCAGCCTGCTTGACCATTCAGCCTGCTTGACCATTCAGCCTGCTTGACCATTCAGCCTTCCTGACCATTCAGCCTGCCCTGACCATTCAGCATGCCCTGACCATTCAGCCTGCCCTGACCTCGAGCCTGCTTGACCATTCAGCCTGCCTGACCATTCAGCGTGCCCTGACCATTCAGCCTGCCCTGACCATTCAGCCTGCCCTGACCATTCAGCCTGCCCTGACCTCGAGCCTTCCTGACCATTCAGCCTGCCCTGACCATTCAGCCTGCCCAGACCATTCAGCCTGCCCTGACCATTCAGCCTGCCTGACCATTCAGCCTGCCCTGACCTCGAGCCTTCCTGACCATTCAGCCTGCCCTGACCATTCAGCCTGCTTGACCATTCAGCCTTCCTGACCATTCAGCTTGCCCTTACCATTCAGCCTGCCCTGACCATTCAGCCTGCCCTGACCTCGAGCCTGCTTGACCATTCAGCCTGCTTGACCATTCAGCCTGCTTGACCATTCAGCCTGCTTGACCATTCAGCCTTCCTGACCATTCAGCCTGCCCTGACCATTCAGCATGCCCTGACCATTCAGCCTGCCCTGACCTCGAGCCTGCTTGACCATTCAGCCTGCTTGACCATTCAGCCTGCTTGACCATTCAGCCTTCCTGACCATTCAGCCTGCCCTGACCATTCAGCCTGCCTGACCATTCAGCCTGCCCTGACCATTCAGCCTGCCCTGACCTCGAGCCTGCTTGACCATTCAGCCTGCTTGACCATTCAGCCTGCTTGACCATTCAGCCTTCCTGACCATTCAGCCTGCCCTGACCATTCAGCCTGCCTGACCATTCAGCCTGCCCTGACCATTCAGCCTGCCTGACCATTCAGCCTGCCCTGACCATTCAGCCTGCCCTGACCATTCAGCCTGCCTGACCATTCAGCCTGCCCTGACCATTCAGCCTGCCCTGACCATTCACCCTGCCCTGACCATTCAGCCTGCCCTGACCATTCAGCCTGCCTGAACATTCAGCCTGCCCTGACCTCGAGCCTTCCTGACCATTCAGCCTGCCCTGACCATTCAGCCTGCTTGACCATTCAGCCTTCCTGACCATTCAGCCTGCCCTGACCATTCAGCCTGCCTGACCATTCAGCCTGCCCTGACCATTCAGCCTGCCCTGACCATTCAGCCTGCTTGACCATTCAGCCTTCCTGACCATTCAGCCTGCCCTGACCATTCAGCCTGCTTGACCATTCAGCCTTCCTGACCATTCAGCCTGCCCTGACCATTTTGCCTGCCCTGACCATTCAGCCTGCCCTGACCATTCAGCCTGCTTGACCATTCAGCCTGCTTGACCATTCAGCCTGCCTGACCATTCAGCCTGCCTGACCATTCAGCCTGCCCTGACCATTCAGCCTGCTTGACCATTCAGCCTGCTTGACCATTCAGCCTGCTTGACCATTCAGCCTTCCTGACCATTCAGCCTGCCCTGACCATTCAGCCTTCCTGACCATTCAGCCTGCCCTGACCATTCAGCCTGCCCTGACCATTCAGCCTGCTTGACCATTCAGCCTGCTTAACCATTCAGCCTGCTTGACCATTCAGCCTGCCCTGACCATTCAGCCTGCCCTGACCATTCAGCCTGCCCTGACCATTCAGTCTGCCCTGACCATTCAGTCTGCCCTGACCATTCAGCCTGCCCTGACCATTCAGCCTGCCTGACCATTCAGCCTGCCCTGACCTCGAGCCTTCCTGACCATTCAGCCTGCCCTGACCATTCAGCCTGCCCTGACCATTCAGCCTGCCCTGACCTCGAGCCTGCTTGACCATTCAGCCTGCTTGACCATTCAGCCTGCCCTGACCATTCAGCCTGCCTG